>NC_061120.1:103109937-103213986 GCF_002878395.1 Capsicum annuum | reverse complement strand
TTAGAAGGAAGATTCTTGATGATTGACGGAGGAATTTCCTTGGAATCGGATCTTCAAGCTTGATTGAGCAACTCTAGTTGTTTTTCTCCTATGGTGCTCTTGGATGATGAGCTTTGAGATGTTAATAGGGTTGTAATATGATTAGAAGCTATATATTTCATAGGGTGAAGTCTAGGGACGAGTAAGGAGTGTTAAAAGACTTAATTATCCTAAAAATAACTCAAAACATAGTGTTTTTTGCCCCTGGAATTGACTTAGGCGGTGCCCAAGTGATTGCCTAAGCTAGGGTAGGCGGCGCCTAACCAATCGCCTATGTCTGGGTTGGGCGGCGCCTAACCAATCGCCTATCCTTACTGTCTCTCACGAAAATGGGCATAACTTTTCGCTCGGGTATTGGATTAAGGAGAAATTGGTATCGTTAGAAAGCTAATTCAATTATCCACAAATTAGTGGGTAGAAATATGCAGAAATACCACATTAACATTATGTTATACTCGTTCAAAGATGACACTTACAAAATCGAACACTAAAACTTGATGGATTCAAAAACTCATAGCTTGTATTACCTTAAGTGACTCATATGACCATGCTTAATGTACCATAAGCTATCTTATCACTAGGATAGTTATTGTAAGTCATGCACTAAAATGCTAATCACAGGATAGGAGGTTTCATACGTCGGAAAAATGGTTCATCTCCTAGCTTAGAAACATACGGGTATTACAGGCGCCTACCATAACCCACCAGTAGGCAAGCCAACTTGCAGTCTGGAATGGCTAGTAATGGACTACTCAATAATATACGGGAAAGAATGTGGAATATATGAAATAAAGATCAATACATAGAAGAATCCCAAAACATAATGGTATCAGTTCAAGAGCTTCTAATATAAAAAGTGTACAAAAGTGAAATATCAAGAGAAATACGATAATACAACGTATCTCCGAATACAACTTTGAACTAGTTCATGCTTAATTTCAAGTAAATAAACTTAAATTCTAGCTTACACTGTTCAAGCCTCCTGATTTACCTTGGTATAACTATCCCAATGAATACATAATCTAATCAAACTAGATAATACTATCCCAACTCATCTACTGCTAAACTCTTGGGTCCATTCTTAAAATTCTAGGTCTATACTATCATAGGACTCTGAGAAGGGATCTAACGGTATATCAAAAATTGGATTTTAGTTTACAAAGGAGTTCTCATGATCATAAATGAAATCTATACAACTTTGGAACATGACTGAACTGAGGGGATATTGTCTGAGCATTTGGCAAATCCCAAACTATCTCCAGGGACTGCATGAGAAAGCCCTATCTTTAGGACTTGAGCTCCACTGTTTCTGTTACCTTGAAGTAAGGTAAGGTTGACATGAGAGGAGCCTGATGTGAATCTACATGGGTTCCTTAGAGAAACTTGCCATAGCACGATCTTGAGACATGACAGAAGGGAAACTGTTCCTAAAACATCTCATAGCCTCATGTATATAAGTGTGGTGCACAACACGCCCATATACAAGACTCTACTTGATAAACTTTTAGACTTCCTAGGACACTGTTGAACCTTAGGCTCTGACACCAAGTTTGAAATGCCCCAATTTTCTAAACTGAAATGCTATATGGTGCTCATGACCCCGAAGGACCACAAGCTAACCCATGACTGATATCTAAACCTATAAACTGCATAATATCTCATAAAATATGCGGAAACATTAACTGTAAGGCCATAAGGTTCAATATTGATACATATCTGAAAAACATAGTATAACAATACCAAAAAGAAACATAAATATTGAAGTCTGAACATCTAATCTAACATCTAGTCCAAAAACCTCTAATTGAACTGAATAAGGAGTTGAAGGCACATGTCTCCAACTAACTCCATGAAATAAAAAACTAATCTGAAATACTGTAATAAAGTAATAATAATATTATCCTCGAATGAAAAGGAGCACTAACTACTGAAATCTGCAATGCTACTGCTGCTTTGAAACTCGTGCCTCTATACCTATAGCGTCAAATAAAACACCATAGTGTGAATACATCAGTACGACTAAATGTACTGAGTATACGAGTGAGGTAGGCTAAATGCAAAGGGTTTTATATGCATGAACAATGCTAACTGATATGAACGTGAGAATACATACATACATACGTAACTGCACCTAAACTCGTGGTGATACTGACTACTGAATCTGAATACTGACAACATAAGTTTACTGATAATGACTAAATTTACTGATATTGAGATACTGAATGATTGAGTTTACTGATATTGATATGTAATTTACTAATAGTGAGGAACTGATACTGTATTACTGAATACTGGGAGACTGATACTATATTACTGATAAAGGAATAATTGTTTATGATAGTTCAAATTATGAAGAACTGATTTGATTGACCATATATAAAAGTCATGAAACTGAGCTCGTGATAACATGACTACTGAGTATGAATACTAATGACATGTATTTACTGATAACATATCATGAATGATAACTGAATTCTGATAACTGATATACCTGATAACATGAGTTCTGATAACTGATAGCATGAATGATTGTATCTAATAGTCCTAAATCTGATGGAACTAGTTGAGTTCTGTACTATATCTTAGTTGACTGTATCTGACAGTCCTGATATCCTAAAAAACTATCTAAGTTCTTTTACTAAGACTGATACTGAAACTGTGGGAAGTAGTTATCTAACCAAAATGCCCCAAATATGCTATAATAGCTAAGCTGGGGTACAATATCTGCCCTGATTGTAAGGGTGTCAATACCGCGCCACTGGTAAGGACAAGCTGTGAGTGACCCTCATCTGGCAGGTACTCTAATGAGAACGGTGGGAAACCTCATCTGATAGGTTAAGCCATCTCATCTACCCTCAACTGATAGGTATTGATGTCTCAACCTATGCTGGCTACATAGTTCTGGAACGCAAGTACTACTTCTAAGAATCACACCCTCTACTAGAAGGTGAGTTCCTATCCTTGGGTTAGCTCGGTGCTGAATCCTACTCCCAACTGAATGACACTGAACTGATTATACTGAACTGATTTCCTAGTTCATACTAGAATTAACTGAACTGTTACTGATTATTCTGTTTAAGTAAACTAAACATGGACTGAGTTTATTGAGTTCTGATGACTAGAGGAACACTACTGAATTCTGTTAACTAACTAAATGCTACTGAGTTCTGTTAGCTGACGAAATACTACTGAGATCTGAGGACTGACTGAGAGGACTGAAGTTACTGAGTCGGAATGGACTGATACTGAGTTTACTGAATTCCATTGACTAATGGAATACTACTATTATCTTATAACTGACTGAGTTCATTCGATTTCTGAGACTTCCTGAATCACAGGCCTGACTGAGTTCTATAGATCATGGCTTGACTGAGATAATCGTGACAACATGACATGGATCTAAGCACACAACTATAGTTTTCATGTACAAGTACCCCCAGGACTCGATGGAAAGAAACTGACACACATGACTGACTTGATCATAAGAGTAGAGTCCATAATTTATAATATTATAAGTAGGGATTTCATATTAAGCATGGTTATCAATAATGTATTACATTGAAAGGATTTCATATCACATGAAAGTACTTGCACCATATAAATATCATGTTCACTGCATAATCATATTGGAAACACATACCAATAGCATGGAAGTTCACGTGGATTGCATGGTTATCATACCTATTGTTCATAAGTAGGATTTGCAAGTAAACATAGCATAATCTCATAATACTAGTTCATGAGCAATCGACCAACATTTACAAGGCACATTATCAACATAGAAGTTATTGGAACATAAGGGCATATCATGAATCCTTGACTTAGTCACAATTTAGCTATATTGCATGATTTCTAGTTTCTTAGGCATTTTATGAAACACCTTGCATTCACATATTAGGCATAGGTGAAATCATCAAATTATACATCATGAACAACCAAATTTACCTGTTTCCAACTCATATGATATCATGAATTCATAAAAACATATAAAGATTCCATTTTGGGAATCACCCAACATCAACAATATAATCATCAACTCCCAACAATATAGACATCATACTTTATAATGTAAAAGAGGGTTTTTGAGCTTTATGGATGAAAGGAATCAATAAATCAAAACAACCCATACCTTAGTCCTTAATTTTAGGGAGATTGACAGAAAGATTCTTGGATTTGAGCCTTGAATTTGGATCCCCTATTGAAATCCTAGCCTTGTTCTTTAGAGGGTTTATGAGAAGAGGAGTATATTTTGCTGCAAATAAGCCTTAATCCCGTGTTTGTGATATATATATAGGGGTGGAAGATGACCAAAATACCCCTAGGAAAACAAATAAGGTCAAATCTATCCATAATTGACTGTCTGATAGGCTGAAGTAAATCGACAATAACTTTTTATTTAGATGTCCAAATGGGATTAAACCAGTTGCATTGGAAAGAAGACTCAAAGATATTTCTATTCATATATAGCAGCTCTCACAGTTCATTATATTTAGGAAGTTATGATAGTTTGAAGTTGACTGAAATTTTTGACCTGAAATGCACTCGGAATGCGGGAGCATTTCAAACCAGTGAGTTAGCCACTAAAATGCGCCCAAAATGCACCCGGAATGTGTCCAATACGTACTAGGGACTTTCCCATCACAACGCAACTTGAAAATCTAAAAATGGAGGTCGGGAAGGTCATCAAATAAATCCCCGAAGTTAGGAGGTCTAAAATAAGAGTAAGTGTTGAACTTGAACACTTAGCAAAAAAAATTTTCAAAGTGTTGGAATCTCTCGTGGAGCTTTACGAGCTGAATTTGACATGCAATTTTTATGAGGTCTTACAATATATCCCCCTTAGGAACATTTATCTTCGAATGAGACCGACTGAGAGGGGAGAAAAGACAACTGACGTGAGTACTGAGCATGAATGACTGAATATGATTTCATAGCTGACATGACTGACAAGCTGAATATATCATACTGAACATGCATATCTGATGCATACGTAACTGATTTATGAATGAAGGACTGAGTGTTCTGATGAACTAAGTTTTCTTAAAATGAGAATGCATATCTGATGCATGATTATATGACTGACATGATACATGAATGCATGACTGAAAGTATTTATAAGATGACCACACGTATCTGATGCGTGGATACATGACTGAACTGACTCATGAATATACGACTGAACATGCAATGGTAATGGTACCAAGTTTGGTACTGAAATATGAACATGAGAATGAGTAAGCTCAAGGAAGACTGTTACGTTGAACTGAAAATACCGATGAGTTTGAGATTAATCACTCAATATGCATAAGCAAAAACATGAGACATAACTGAGTCTGGAACGTGATACATGAACTGAATATCATGATATGAACTGAGTCTTTAATGTGTGACATGGATAGAGTATCGTGAACTAAACTGAGCCATTGAGTACATGGCTTACGACTGAGATTTGGAGTTAGAAGGCTATCTTATAAGTAACCCTTCCTCTAAGCTGGATTCATGATGTAAAGAGAGACCGGTATGTTTATTATAACAGTTTGAGGGATTAGAGTGTATCTCCCCCTTGGGACACTATGTCCCTTGAAGAATATTGGACTTTCTTTGTTGAAATATTGAGGAAAACTAAGCCGATGCACAAGGCATGTAGGAACTGAATCGTGACATAATTATCAAATATCTGGAACTGAGGCATAATACATGAACTGGGTTATACTCGCAACTACTAGGATACTCTATCTTGGAATAGTTACATTCAAGCCTATCATTAATACTACACCCTTGTATAAAATAAGCATGCAACAATCTTCTCTTAACATAAAACATTTTATCTCTCCTATCTAAGTAATCGGTCATCACTACACTATTTTCATAAAGAGAGCTGACTAAAGGGTTAAATCAAGAGGACCTGAAGCATGAATAGAACTGACTGAACTTGAAATATGACTGAAACCTGAGGAGTAGAATATCAATAACATAGATATACCTAAAAGGTCTAAACCGAGAATATACATGTAATAGTCTGGATTTATCTGATAGTAGGAGCATAACATGCGTCATGGGAGCTGAGTATACTATAAAGCATGAAATGTGTATATGAGTCATGAGCTACATAACCTGAGTCTGAAATTTATGTATTCATGAGACATGATTCGTAACACTGAGGGAGCTGGAACTGAACCTCTTATGCTGGGAACTGAAGGCGTCCATGATCCTGTGGAAAGAGCGTGAAAGTAGATTGTGCTCATGGAACATAATTCGTACTGCAGAGTAAACTGGAACTCCTTATGCTGGAAATTGAATTCATATGTGATTATGGAAAAAGAGATGCATGAGCATGGTTTGTGACCATGGAGTTGGTATGCAATGCCTGAGTTGGTTTCGTGATAGCTGAAGTGTGAAACTCTGCACTGAGATGAGGATGGGTCAGGAATTGCCTTCCCTTACTTCTTTCTATATATACTGGCTCTACTATTGAAATCTGAGAGTCTAACTTGGTCACTTGATCTATCATCACATACTTATACTCGGTTCGACACCTGCCCATCCTACTAAACACATCAGCTGCTTTTGTTTCCTCATATACTATTAATATCACATCTACACCTCCATGCTTAATTTCAAGCAAATAAACTTAAATTCTAGCTTACACTGTTCAAGCCTCCTGATTTACCTTGGTATAACTATCCCAATGAATACATAATCTAATCAAACTAGATAATACTATCCCAACTCATCTACTGCTAAACTCTTGGGTCCATGCTTAAAATTCTAGGTCTATACTGTCATAGGACTCTGAGAAAGGATCTAACGGTATATCAAAAATTGGATTTGAGTTTACAAAGGAGTTCTCATGATCATAAATGAAATCTATACAACTTTGGAACATGACTGAACTGAGGGGATAGTGTCTGAGCATCAGGCAAATCCCAAACTGTCTCCAGGGACTGCATGAGAAAGCCCTATCTTTAGGACTTGAGCTCTACTGTTTCTGTTACCTTGAAGTAAGGTAAGGTTGACATGAGAGGAGCCGATGTGAATCTACATGGGTTCCTTAGAGAAACTTGCTATAGCACGATATTGAGACATGACAGAAGGGAAATTGTTCCTAAAACATCTCATAGCCTCATGTACATAAGTGTGGTGCACAACACGCCCATATACAAGACTCTACTTGATGAAACTTTTAGACTTCCTAGGACACTGTTGAACCTTAGGCTCTGACACCAAGTTTGAAACGCCCCAATTTTCTAAACTGAAATGCTATACGGTGCTCATGACCCCGAAGGACCACAAGCTAACCCATGACTGATATCTAAACCTATAAACTGCATAATATCTCATAAAATATGCAGAAACATTAACTGTAAGGCCATAAGGTTCAATACTGATACATATCTGAAAAACATAGTATAACAATACCAAAAAAAAACATAAATATTGAAGTCTGAACATCTAATCTGACATCTAGTTTGAAAACCTCTAATTGAACTGAATAAGGAGTTGAAGGCACATGTCTCCAACTAACTCCATGAAATAAAAAACTAATCTGAAATACTGTAATAAAGTAATAATAATATTATCCTCGAATGAAAAGGAGCACTAAATACTGAAATCTGCAATGCTACTGCTGCTTTAAAACTCGTGCCTCTGTACCTATGGCGTCAAATAAAACACCATAGTGTGAATGCATCAGTACGACTAAATGTACTGAGTATACGAGTGAGTTACGCTAAATGCAAAGGGTTTTATATGCATGAAAAAGGCTAACTGATATGAACATAAGAATACATACATACGTAACTGCAACTAAACTCGTCGTGATACTGACTACTGAGTCTGAATACTGACAACATGAGTTTACTGATGCTGAGATATTGAATGACTGAATTTACTGATATAGAGATACTGAATGATTGAGTTTACTGATATTGATATGTAATTCACTAATAAGTGAGGAACTAATATTGTATTACTGAATACTGGGAGACTGATACTATATTACTGATAAAGGAATAATTGTTTCTGATAGTTCAAATTATGAAGAACTGATTTGATTGACCATATATAAAAGTCATGAAACTGAGCTCGTGATAACATGACTACTAAGTATGAATACTAATGACATGTATTTACTGATAACATATCATGAATGATAACTGAATTCTGATAACTGATATATCTGATAACATGAGTTCTGATAACTGATAGCATGAATGATTGTATCTGACAGTCCTAAATTTTATGGAACTAGCTGAGTTCTGTACTGTATCTGAGTTGACTATATCTGACAGTCCTGATATCCTGAAGAACTATCTGAGTTCTTTTACTAAGACTGATACTGAAACTGTGGGAAGTAGTTATCTAACCGACATGCCCCAAATACGCTATAATAGCTAAGTTGGGGTACAATATCTGCCCTGATTAGAAGGGTGTCAATACCGCGCCACTGGTAAGGACAAGCTGTGAGTGACCCTCATCTGGCAAGTACTCTAATGAGAATGGTGCGAAACATCATCTGATAGGTTAAGTCATCTCATCTACCCTCAACTTACAGGTATTGATGTCTCAACCTATGCTGCCTACATAGTTCTGGAACGCAAGTACTGCTTCTAAGAATCACACCCTCTACTAGAAGGTAAGTTCCTATCCTTGGGTTAGCTCGGTGCTGAATCCTACTCCCAACTGAATAATACTGAACTGATTATACTGAACTGATTTCCTAGTTCATACTAGAATTAACTGAATTGTTACTAATTATTCTGTTTAACTAAACTGAACATGGACTGAGTTTATTGAGTTCTGATGACTAGAGGAACACTACTGAATTCTGTTAACTAACTAAATGCTACTGAGTTCTGTTAGCTGACGGAATACTACTGAGATCTGAGGACTGACTGAGAGTACTGAAGTTACTGAGTCGGAATGGACTTATACTGAGTTTACAGAATTCCATTGACTAATGGAATACTACTATTATCTTATAACTGACTGAGTTCATAAGATTTCTGAGACTTCCTGAGTCTCATGCTTGACTGAGTTCTATAGATCATGGCTTGACTGAGATAATCGTGACAACATGACATGGATCTAAGCACACAGCTATAGTTTTCGTGTACAAGTACCCCCAGGACTCGATGGAAAGAAACTGACACACATGACTGACTTAATCATAAGAGTAGAGTCCATAATTTATAATATTATAAGTAGGGATTTCATGTTAAGCATGGTTATCAATAATGTATTATATGGAAAGGATTTTATATCACATGAAAGTACTTGCACCATATAAATATCATGTTCACTACATAATCATATTGCCAACACATACCAATAGCATGGAAGTTCACGTGGATTGCATGGTTATCATACCTATTGTTCATAAGTAGGATTTGCAAGTTAACATAGCATAATCTCATAAGACTAGTTCATGAGCAATTGACCAACATTTACAAGGCACATTATCAACATAGAAGTCATTGGAACATAAGGGCATATCATGAATCCTTGACTTAGTCATAATTTAGCTATATTGTATGATTTCTAGTTTCTTAGGCATTTTATGAAACACCTTCCATTCACATATTAGGCATAGGTGAAATCATCAAATTATACATCATGAACAACCAAATTTACCTGTTTCCAACTCATATGATATCATGAATTCATAAAAACATATAAAGATTCCATCTTGGGAATCATCCAACATCAACAACATGATCATCAACTCCCAACAATATAGACATCATACTTTATAATGTAAAAGAGGGTTTTTGAGCTTTATGGATGAAAGGAATCAATAAATCAACACAACGCATACCTTAGTTCTTGATTTTCTGAAGATTGACAGAAAGATTCTTGGATTTGAGCCTTGAATTTGGATTCCCTATTGAAATCCTAGCCTTGTTCTTTAGAGGGTTTTTGAAAAGAGGAGTATATTTTGCTGCAAATAAGCCTTAATCCCGTGTTTGTGATATATATATAGGGGTGGAAGATGACCAAAATACCCCTAGAAAAACAAATAAGGTCAAATCTATCCATAATTGACTGTTTGATAGGCTGAAGTAAATTAATAATAACTTTTTATTTAGATGTCCAAATGGGATTAAACCAATTGCATTGGAAAGAAGACTCAAAAATATTTCCATTCATATATAGCAGCTCTCACAGTTCATTATATGTAGGAAGTTATTATAGTTTGAAGTTGACTGAAATTTTTGACCTGAAATGCACCCGAAATGCGGGAGCATTTCAAGCCAGTGAGTTAGCCACTGAAAAGCGCCCAAAATGCGCCCGGAATGTGTCCAATACGTACTACGGACTTTCCCCATCACAACGCAACTTGAAAATCTTAAAACAGAGGCCGGGAACGTCATCAAATAAATCCCCAAAGTTGGGAGGTCTAAAATGAGAGTAAGTGTTGGACTTGAACACTTAGCAAAAAACAATTTCTAAGTGTTGGAATCTCTCATGGAGCTTTACGAGCTAAATTTGACATGCGATTTTACGGGGTCTTACAGTAACGCCCCAAAATTTGGGTCCCGAGATGTCACACGATGCTTAGGGGCACAAGTGACCCCAAGCTAACCCTCCTACTGGCATAACTCATAAACAACTGGATAAAATGCTTAAATATATATAAAGTTAGCGAAAATATAGAACTTCTCTGAACTTGATCAATATAAACATGAACTTTACATGATTACAATTCTACTTTTACCAAATGAAACTGAATATATCAAATTCTACGGACTGTCTATGAAGCTCTACTGGTACTGACTTTAGATAGCCGGTTCATGACTACCAACTATCTAGGCTCAATACAACTAAAATAAGTAAAATACAATACTTCTCGAACTGTATAACCAACTCAAGCCCTCGAATCAAAAGGACTCGTCACCTGCTGAATGGTAGCGACGGACAGACTGAATGTGGTATCTGCGCTACAACTTGCACCTACATTATAAGACACTGTAGCATATAGAAATATATGGGGGGTCAGTACTTTAAGGAATGTACTGAGTATGTGGGGGTGCAATGCAACGTTATAAATAATATCATAAATGATTATGAAAATCATGTATGCTGACGATAAAAACTTTCTTCGCTTGAATTAACTGAAATATATTCCTTGTAAAACATCAATAATAGTACACACATTATAAATCTCAAAAATCGTTATACTCAACTCAAACTCTTTAAATCATGAGTTAGAGTGACTCGGTAACTCATGAAAACTTGGACTATTATGGACTTGGGAGTTTCCTATAACCGACATAACTACACCATGTGAGCCGCAAGGAGTCCAACGTATTGCCCTCCTAAGGAGAGAATCCCACATTGGCGGGAGCCTTGACTGGGAGTACAACCTCAATTTCACAATCACAATCCCACACTCAGCCTTTGGCCCACAATTATCAACATCAATCCTACGGTGGCACGTAGTTTCAGGGAAATATCAAATTTCCCGCTCGGTGCTAAATACTCCTCCCAAACTCAGCTCAGAACGCGTTAGGAAATCCACCTTAATGAATATCAATTCATGGGTCTATCATGAAAACCAAAACAATAATATATCTCATCAGTAAATCATATACAACTGTGGATTCCTAACTCGACTCAAAATCAAACAATCTTTCTCAACATTAAGATGTATCAATTCATTTAGTCATGGCAACATCAATAACTTTGAGGAAATATCAAGACTCATTATAACAACTCAATCTTATGAATCAATATAATCAATAATCCAATTTGTCACAAGGAAGCTTAAAGCTTGACACATGTCTTGAAAGCACTTGAAATATCAACTCATGGTAGAACATGAAATTCACAATATTAAATATCAAGTCATAATTTAAAAGTTGTAAAATAATCATGTATCAAAAACTTCAAGAAAACATCATAGAACTCATTCTTGACTCTCAAGCTCAAATATCAATATATATATATATATATATATATATATATATATAAAAATTCTCATGGAAAAGCTTAAATCATGACTCTTATCTCAAATCATTCGGAGATCATCAACTCATAATAATAATATTCAACTCATGGCATAAGTTCTCAATTTAAAAATAAAATGATGAAATAGTCATGCGTATCAATCTTGAATAGCTCAAATATCATAAATCATTAATAAAGTAATTTGGGTGTAAACCTACTTTGAAAAATCATGGATTTCAATAGTAGAAATTAAATCTTTGGGCACAAGAACGAAAGAAGTGTTCTTGTTCAAACCCCACATACCTTGGATTATGGATTTAAGATGAACAAGCATGATTGAGAACATGGATTTAAGATGAACAAGCATGATTGAGAACTCTTCTTCACACTTCTGAGCTAAGTTTCTTGATGCCTTTGACTTGAAAATTTTGATTCTTGGACAACTTGGAGAAATATTTGGAAGATTCTTAAATTTCTTGGAGAAGATTTGATTTAGGATTTTAGAAGAAAACCCTAGCTTCTTGATCTTTTCCTTAAAAGAGAATGAGAGATAATGAAGGTTTTCTCCACTACTAGTATATATATAGGCTAAAAATGAGTGGAAAAGATCAAAATACCCTTTTAAAAACGTCCTTGAGTTGCTAGAAAAATATACTTCACGCCATCCGTGATAGGCCATTAGGTCCGTGAAAGGCCGTCACGAATGGTCGTCACAAAAAGGGTTCCAATTATTTATTTTCTGCCCAGGGATGACGACGTCATCAGAAATGTCGTCAAAATGTGACGACGTCGTCAAAAATGGCGTCAGAAACGTGACAGCCCGTTAGAACCGTCGTCACCGTTTTCCAGGTTGACATGCTGGAGTAAAATGGGCATAACTTTTTGCTCCGATATCGGATTTTGGCGAAATTGATATCGTTCAAAAGATAATTCAATTATATATCTGTTGATAGGTTATGAGCTCAAAAATTCCAAGTATAATGAGAGATATGCTAGTTTGAATTTGACTATACCAATATCCTTCCCAAGAACTCAATCGTTAAGGACTGTTTTCATTCGCCCAATCGTTAGGACATCATTAAGGACTTAATACACACCATCCTTGATTAGAAAACAACCAAAGCACTATAATTTATTTCTCAAGAGCTTGATTCATGGTTGCACTATTGGTTAGAGTCTCGGGGAATTACAAAATGGCTCTAACTTCCTCACCGGGTATCCAATTCGGGTGAATCTTATGTCGATGGAAAGCTTATCCAATTCTCCACATGATCGAGAGTAGAATTTAGGGAAATACAACATGAGATAAATAACAATCAATTTGGAAGTCATCCATATTCACTCAAAAGATGAATTTAGGCTTAAGAAACGATCGGGGTAACAATATCTCCCCCTTGGAAACATTCGTCCTCGAATGTTGCTTTTTGGCCAAGAATATAGAGAAAACTAAAGACACACAACTGAAACAACTTGCAAATCTAAATCTATATCTTTCTAAACTTTGAAGTACTTCGTTGAATGTATAAACTCATGATGAGAATAGCAATACAGCTGGATCCGAGACAGGAAAAAAATAGATAGAGGACAACTGTAATTCTCGACTAAATCTGAGCTAATTTGCCTTCTTCCTATATTAAAGAGCGGGCTCATACTAAGAGTTTAGAATTCACTTGATGTGATAAGGGTGCAATCGTACTCATAGATGGCGAAGAGATAATTTATGCAAGCATAGGTCATTGGAAACAAGGATAAGACTACAGAATGTGTATTACACTGTCTGGACTAGAATACTTGGAAAACAAAGATTGTTAAATGAATGCTTACAGACTGAATCACAGTTATATATTCGAATCTAAAAATGATGCCTGATACACATACTGAACTGAATTCGTAGATTTTTGGGTATGAGCAACTACTTACCGGATTGCCCATACTTACGAAACTTCGAGTGGTAAAACCAAACTAGTTCGAAAAAAAATAAAAGGCCATAGAAATCTATCTGCCAAATTTTAAAAACTGGGTTGCTAGCTATGCAAACTGAATCATACTAGATACTCATACTTAAGTAGAGGATTTCTTCAACACCCTCCCAAGGAATTCTAATGGTTTGAAGGAGCAAAGAACTTTAGGCAAGATCTAAACAAGACATCTGAATCAGAGATCATAAAATTACCATAATCCCATAACTTGAAACCTAAACCTATGAATCATAAGTCAGGATAAAAGTACTAAGCTTCAAGCAAGGCAACTCCTTACTCTCAACTCAACCACACTTCTCAAACACTCTCTCGACTATAATATACCCGTCTGATACTATATTTGATCGATTCGAATTACAATCTTCACATGACACTGATACTTCCATCTACTCATATCCCCTTGAACCAAACCCCCTCATCATTTTCATGCGTAACCTAGAACCATAAGATTCGCCACATAACCCCATTCTGAATCATCAACTCCCACACAATGATATCCTTACAACCTCTCACTTCAAGAGTAATTCTCGTTACCATTTTGACAACTCCAATCCACCTAGCACTAGCCATTTACTAATGTCCAAGGCACCCATCCACATGCACACAAATACGACATTCAAGCCTATCTTCATAACCACATGCGCATTCCTAATCAAACACTTATAAAGCCTTTTCTTCACACCCTACATACCTCTAATCAAGAAAATTTCCACGCACTCACCTCAAGCACACCTGACATACTCCTTGCTAATCGAGTCCTACACAAATGCTTCACTCTAATATTCCTTCCAACTCATGGAATTACAACTCATGGGATTACACAAAATGAACACACCACAATCTTCCCAATCACAATACATTAAACTTCAACTAACCATAACATGTATCAAAGACTTAGCCTCAATCTTACTTCACATTACCGCCAAGCCAAAGTAGGCATGGCACCCTCTATCGTTGATAAGGAAATATCTCCTCTCCCGACTAAACAACTATTCACCACCATTATCTTGGGTAAGGAAAGATAATTAAAAGATTAGAGCATGAGGATCTGACACATGAATAGATACTATAAATAACTTGACACCCAGCTGAGGCTCGAGGAATAGAGGATTTAACATCATAAACCATCAAAGAAATACGGTCAGGGGACATGCATGATATGAATTTGAATTCCTTTCTTACTGATCATTAAAAGTAGCGCTTGAACATTGGAACTGAATATATCACAAAGCTTGAGTACATAAGTCATGTGTTGCATGACCTAAATTGGGAATTCGTAACTATGAATTGTGATTCCAACCGGTGAAAGGTCTGAGACTCTGCATTTCGGTAACTAACAGGATTTTTTATGGCATGCCTGGACATGAATCATGATCATGGAATCAAAACGCAAAGCATGAATAAATACAGGAATGACTGAAAATACTAAAATAAAAATGGGTCGAGCAGTATCCCTTCTTACAGTTGTTGCACAACTTATTGTCATACCCACTAGAACCTAACAAACTAACCTACCACTTGTTCTACTATCTCCCCCTTAGACTAAATCCATCACACTTCTTGACTCAATTATTAGGAACATCGTCCATTGCCTAACTAGTCTTCCTCCACCTAGCAACTCCACGACACTTACTAATTACACCACATACAATGACCCTAGAAAAAAAAAAAACAACCCCACAAAACCTTGGGCAAGATTTCTCACCAAGAACACAAAATCAAACTTAATTACAAGTTGATCAGACTCAAGCTCTCGCATACACTGTCCAAGCCCATTAGATCACTTCCCTGTAACTAGCACCATTAACCAAGAAATCATCACATCCACCTTCATAGCCACCAATCATCCAAGCTTAATGCCTAGCGCTCAGCATAACTTACAACTCCACCTCACACACACAATTCTCACTTAGAAACTATAAAACAAAACGTCAATAAACACTAGTCCACTTAAACCCCCTAATAACAATAATTGGTCATAATAATATGGCCTCTCTCATTTATAATCCATCAACACGCCCTTCTTCTACCCATCATTACTATCTATCCTTCATACACAACTTAACTTAATTCATAACTCTCTAAGCCTCAACTTAACTTTCCCTTGCAATCTCAGGAGCATCTAAGTTAACAGCACTCATTCACTAAGTATCATCATCCATAACTTATACTTATCTTGTGCAACACACCGTCAACAACTCTTTTCATACCTTAAGCAAACCATTATTTACCTCCACCAATAACTTATTCTGTTTCTTCCATGAGCTGACACACAAGAACAATATCACTTTATCACTAACTCGATCACATGCAAAAGGCTCAGCTATATATACTTTCAATAAATCACACTTTCCCCCCTTTCTTTCCACAACACCTCTAAACCAGTTCTAACCAGCACGAGGAAACAAGATACACAAGGAGTCGCTAGTGAATCAAAATAAGCCTCACCCGGCTTCACTAGTCTTTGATTTGCATTTTGAAAAAGAATTTGAGATGGATAACAAAGCAATTATGCTAGTGAATCGAAAGAGCCCCATACGACTTCACTAGACTTTCAGTACCAACATCATGAAGATAACAAGGTTACCAGAGATAGAAACTCGCCATACAATATTTGATAATCTAAGAATACACAGCTTACTCTATCTTAACTGAAAGAATCATAAGGGAGAGGGCATAACATTGAACTTAGGAAACTTATAACACGTTGGTAAGCTCTTCTCAGGCCGTTTTGTGAGACTTCTAAAATTTCTCTCTTGTAAGTCTGAAAGCATTATCAGAGGGAGAAAATTGGAACTCGCTAATCATGTTACCTTAGGAACAGTACATAGATAAGGAAGTATAGATTATTAATATGGATTCTGAGAAGGAAATCTGGAAGCGCAACTGGCTTGGGCTTATTGCACAATTTATAAGCAAAGCATGATAAGGCACTAATAGGGTACTTTCTAGATCATTTACAACTTCATAACTATCTGTGGGGACTGTTTAAGAAACTACTATCTAAACAGAATTGAGTTTGACTGTCTCTAATACCTTAAAAATAAGGCGAGGATACCCCAAATAGGGTAAGATGAGAATCTGTATAAGTTTCTCAACGAATCTTTCTATAGCACAATCTAAGACTTGAAAGAATGGAGACCTTTCCTAAATGTCTTGTAAGAATCTTCTATAGCACGATCTAAGACTTGAGTATATTGACTCATAAGAATCTTCTTGAGTTGCTCAAAAAATATACTTCACACCATCCGTGATAGGTCATCAGGTCCGTGATAGGCCGTCACGAATGGTCGTCACAAAAAGGGTTCCAATTCTTTATTTTCTGCCCAGGGATGACGACGTCGTCAGAAATGTCATCAGAATGTGACGACGTCGTCAAAAATGGCGTCAGAAACGTGACAGTCCGTCAAAACCATCGTCACCGTTTTTCAGCTTGACATCCTGGAGCAAAATAGGTATAACTCTTTGCTCCGATATCGAATTTTGGCGAAATTGGTATCGTTGGAAAGATAATTCAATTATCTATCTGGTGATTGGTCATTAGATCAAAAATTCCAAGTAAAATGAGAGATATGCTTGTTTGAAGTTGACTATACCAATATCCTTCCCAAGAACTCAATAGGTAAGGAATGTTTACATTCGCCCAATCGTTAGGACATCTTTAAGGCATTAATACACACCATCCTTCATTAAAAAACAACCAAAGCACTATAATTTATTTCTCAAGAGCTTGATTCATTGTTGCACTTTTGGTTAGAGTCTCGGGGAATTACAAAATGGCTCTAACTTCCTCACCAGGTGTCCGATTCGGGTGAATCTTATGTAGATGGAAAGCTTATCCAATTCTCCACATGATCGAGAGTAGAATTTAGGGAAATACAACATGAGATAAATAAAAATAAATTTGGAAGTCGTCCATATTCACTCAAAAGATGAATTTAGGCTTAAGAAACGATCGGGGTATTACAAGTACCAAACGAATGGTACTCAATAGGATACTGTCAACTGAGCTCCAAAGATTAAGCAGCATATAAACAGAATGGAAACTACACCCAAGAGTCAAGAAATCATATGACTTGTCAATGAGATAATAAGGAACAACTATCATGTTCATGTCCAAAAGTCTTAACATACTGAAACAAAGGAAGTATTAGGGTGAACAATCATATTCTAGTTACATTCAATATACGTCAATGTTATATCATATATCCCATGTCAATATACGAAAAAAGAACAAAAGAAAGATATGTAGTAATATACAAGGCAAAGAAACGACTATACAATATGAACAATGAAGTAAGGGATATACGATAGCACCATAGCTTCATATAGCTAGATATATATAGGTACATATACATATAAACATGAGGTTATCTCAAAGCATAACCTATATCATCCTATTCTCATTTTAAGACTTCATTACAGGACTATAAGTATTTAAATACTATCATTTTCATGGTTTCTAATCCACATGGCTAGACATGAAATAATCATGCATAATAATGCAATCATAAGATAAGAGAGGCCGAAGACATACCTCAAATCCCGATACTGGATCAATGACCAATCTATCATAAGCTAGCCATAATAATAATCATAACAATATTAATAACAGCATAAATAGCTGGCTACTCCAAAAAAACAAATACCTCGTCGAGCGTATACGTACCCCCACCGCCCTAGGCTGGGAATGTTCAATCAACATACACTAATATATGGCATATTCTTCACCCATATTTATGCAATCGTCCCATACCAACTTATAAACATTGGTGCATACTAGTGATAGGTGATGCACATGTAGTAATGGATGCAAGGTACACAGTCACTATCATCAATCTCGTCATAAGTGTCATCATCATGACCATCATTATCGTGATCAACCTCTGGCCTTATCGGGCATCAATATATCATCAAAGTATCCTCCGGCCTTGCCGGACATCAATATATTATCAAAGTATCCTCCGGCCTTGCCAAGCATCAATGCATAAATATAGGTGCACAGCCTCAAGCCAGTATACTCGCAACCATAACCATAACATCGCAAAGATAACTATCTTATCATTATATTCTATCTACTTATTATTAACTAGCCAAGACTCATAATTATACTGCTAGTTTACGAGTCATCACATAATTGTTAGTTATCAATCTAACCGATTCTTCACATAATCATTAATCATGGAATAGCAACTAACCATTAATCAATAATTATCCAAACCTAACATCTAGTCAAGGTTCACCATTAAACCATAACCATCATCTATTCACTATTTATCATTTATCAAGTAAACATCTTTTATTAACTAACACCAATCAATATCTAATAATCATTTACCAACTAATCCTCATCATTATCTAGTCCTCGTTATCAGTTAGTCAGCATCAATAACTAGGCATCATTATCACTACCATACTTTATCACCTAGCAATGTTAACCACGTTACTCAATAACTAATCGACATTATAACTTGTTATTAATAGTCATATATCATTACCATCGATAAACCCATCTTCATAGCCACGTATCAACCTTACTCATTAGCTACCATATTACTAAGCAAGGCTCATTAACAACATATTGAGAATTCTAAGCATTATGTACTAGAGTCACCTAATAGACAACTAGTTATCATGTAGCTTATACCATAATATTAGGAAGAACAGTCATAAGATCACATTTTAGCTAGAATCGCATCAATAACTGATACAATAACCATGAATGTATTGAATCTATGTATGCCATCACCGGTATTCAATCAGTGAAATCATAAGCATCATACCACACTTTCTTCTATCCCATATCGGAGAGATGTGTATACGCACACACAAATACATAAATATATATATATATATATATATATATTTATGAACTGTAACTGTATCCTCTACAAGGATAAGTATTTCTTGAATGTCCAATCGATATCATCTATCGACCCTCATCCGAATAATGTCCAAAAAAATTACAATATTATCATCACTGCTTTCGGCCCATATACATATCCAGAACTTATCTCAATAATCATATTTATATGTTATAACATATCTCTAATCATCTCACATCTAGGAGGCATCTCACATAAATGAGGTATAATATCAATAAACATATAATTATCTAGCATATATGGTCCCATTATCATATCATTTCTATGAGCAACAACATAGTTATAACTCATAAGTCACAATACGAGGAACGTCATTATAGTATACCAAGTCACGAAGTAACCTTATACAAAGGTTTTCTAGTCTCAACTATGTCTGACATCAGCAGCTAATTCCACAATGACTAACACAAGCCTAGGCCTAAGTGGGATGGATAATCTCGCTTCTAAACCTCAATTTCCTTAATTAGGTACACTATGCCCCAAACTAGGCTAAGATATCTAGTCCAACTTCTAGATGCCAAGTAAGGCACATACAATACTAAGTAACTTCAACTAGAAGTAAGGGCACATAACTCAATTTCACCCAAATTATGATTCCGAGAATACCACACTAGCCCAATAAGATCAAATATACTAATCATGCTTCCAATACTAAAACCACATCCACAATCTAGCAATGTATCAAATCTATGCTACAATTCAATCTAAACTAGGGATAAGGCAATAGGAATCTACAAAGTTATAAACATACTATATTATGGGCCCAAGACCCTTAACTAATTTCCCATGACACAAATAATCAAGCCTAATCTATCTTACTCAGAATCAATCTTAACATTCATATCCACACACAATATATATCACACATAATCTATGAAGAAAAGTGGATAGGATCCTACCTTAAGGACAAATTGTTAAATCATCCTTCAAGCACCACATACTTGTCTTCACTTCACAATCCTTAAAATGCCATCACACTATCAAAACTATAATCTACATATAAATATGAGTCTAATGATACCCATATTGCACTATTGTGCTTCGGGTCCAAAAACCCCAATGGGTCCCACATATGGAAAATGAGTTTTCGAGACCAACCCAATGTTCACATATGAATAAGGAATTATAACACTTAAAGAATGGATGAAAACTAAGCATACTTTAGGCTAAAATCAAGCCCTAAGATAAATTGAGGTTTTGGGTCCAAACTAAGAAATTCAAGCATGAATTCAAGAAATTCTTTCCTTAATCTTAAAGATAATCGTGATACAATTTTGAGTTATTACACTCATTATGGGGTTTCTAGGTCTAAATGCTGAAAGGGAAATGCCCCAAGTGCATCTTGGGGCCTTTAATATAGCCCCTACAGCTAAATAGTTGCTGTTATCGCGGTCCTATGGGCCACGATTGTGGTCTCACGATCACACACTCTTGGTCGCAATCGCGGTTACAACAGATGACACCAAACTAAAAAATAAGTTTTTGACCCTCGAAACTCATCTGAAATCCAAATAACATGATCAAATAGTGAATTTTAAGTGTAAACCATATTTTAAATCCATTAAAATCATCAAAACTTTCATCAGAGATTGTTTATCCAAAAATTAGGTTTCATCACTTTTTATAAAATTCGTTCAATAGCCCAAAATAAGTTCAGGAACCTTAGGACCTGAAACAAGGGTCTCCTTATCCTAAAATAAACATTCTAGATGCAATGACAAAGTTGGATTTTTAATCCGAGATCATTTTAACCAAATATGGATCTTACACCCATTCTTTCCACTTATCAACTTTCCGATCAATAGGTCGAAATAATCTCAGGTGTATTGGGACCCAAAAAAAGGTATACCTAGACATAAATCAATATTTTGGATCTATTGGCAAAGTCAAAATTTGTATCCGAGATCATTTCACTAAAGTGTTTTCCCGGTGTCTATTTGGAACCAGTGAAGACTTTAAAATAGGAAATTGTCTCTAAAAACCAAACAAACTGCCAGGTAACTGAACAGTCAGTCCTAGCAAGTCATAAAAGACTTGGGGAAGCTATGGATAATCCTAAACAGTGAAGATAAGCATAAATATGAAAAATGACCTGAAGAGTCATTACATCATGTTAGGGGTGTAGATTTTGTTTCCTCAATGTTCATCCGTCACAGATTTGAAGGGTTGTTGGTGCATGTGCTGACCTGTTTAGAGGGTTATCCTTTGGTTATGTTGTGTATTCCTTTAATTATGAATGTCGATCTTCTAGTGGCACCTACTTCTATTTTGGGTACTCCTCATACCTTGAGTACTATTCCTCCATCAACATTGATATCTGAGTATGTTGCTTAGAGATCAGGAGTTCAACCTTAATCTATTTTACCTCCCCTATGGGATCTCTGCCCGCCAGATTCACTATGTCTTGTCTTGCTATGGGTACAGTTAGGTCTTCTGAAGATTAGAAGAGGTTTAAGAGATTTACTCATTTGGGTCCTCCTAGATTCTGTGGTGCGATGGCCAAGGATGCCTATGAGTTCCTAATTTATTATCGATAAAAGTTACATAATTTGGGTTTACTTAAGTTGAATGGGGTTGCCTATACTACTTATCAATTGAGAGATGTAACTAGAGATTGGTGGAGGTTGCTTATTGGTTGTAGACCTCTTGATTCTCCTAAGATGACTTGGGATCAGTTTTTTGATGCCTTTTTTGAAGAGGTTTGTTCCCTGCAGCCTAATAGATCGAATGAGAGAAAAGTTTGATCACCTGGAGTAGGGCTCCATGACTGTCGTAGAGTATGAGGTACACTTCCATGCCATGTCTAGATATTCTTATACCACTATTTCCACCAAGTTTGAGAAGATTCGAAAGATCATGAATGGTTTGGATGTCTCTTTATAGTTGGCTATATCTTAGATGGTTGTATTTAAAGCGTCTTTTTAGAGTATAATGGATCATGCTAAGATAATGAAAGGTATTCTGCGAGCATCTTAGGAAGATGCCATAAAAGTACACCATTTTGTTAAGTTTAGAGGTCAGGATTCTTGAGGCAGAGATTTCAAAGGTTCTCATGGGTATCATGGTAGACCGATGCAGGAACCTTGTAGAGTTATTATAGTTGGTCTTCTAATCCAGCAATTTAGGGAGGTCGTTGGGGTCTAGTGGTACCTTTATTGATTGTGTTGAGTTATAGAGGTTGCTTTGTGTTTAAGGAGATTGTCCATTTGGCCAAGGATTGCACTGTCGTATAATGAGAGATACTTCTATTTTAGTTGTGTGAGGTGGAGTTCTACCAGAGGAGTGAGGGGTAGAGATAGTTGAGCTCAGGGTGGTGGTCTTAGGGCCACTCAACCAGTTAGTGGTCGTGGATAGTGCTATGTTATACCTGTCATACCAGAGATAAAGGATTTTGATGTTGTGATCATAGGTATTGTCCCCATTTGTTTCAGATCTACATCTGTGTTATTTGATCCCGGATCAACCTTTTCCTATGGGTCTGCATATTTTTCTTTGGGTTTTAACCCCATTAGTGAGCCTCTTTCCATGTCATATGTGTATCTACCACAGTAGGAGATATTTTAGTGGTGGATCGGGTGCACCAATCTTGTGTTGTGACTTTCTCAGGATGTAAGACTTGGTTAAATTTTCTTTGTTAGATATGGTTGATTTCAATATTATTTTGGATATGTATTGGTTAGATCTTTATCATGTTGTGCTAGATTAATTTGCTAAGAACGTAACCTTATCTTACATGGGTGTGCCGGGGATAGCTTGGAAGGGTGCGTGACATTCAGGTCCTAAGAGGATCATATATTATATTAGGCTCGTAGATTGGTTAAGAGGGGATGTTTGTCTTGGTGCTTGACATTCAGGTCCTAAGAGGATCATATCTTATGTTAGGCTCATAGATTGGTTAAGAGGGGATTTTTGTCTTACTTAGCTCATATTCATGATACTAGTGTTGTTTCACCTCTATCTTTGGATTTTGTTTGTGTTGTTCATGAGTCCATGGATGTATTCCCTACGAATTTGCCTGGTATGCCTTCGGATCATGATATTGATTTTTCTATTGATTTGAGCCGGGCATGAAGCCCATTTTTATTCCTCTTTAAAGAATGGCCCCAGCCGAGTTAAGGGAATTAAAGGATCAATTGTAGGAGTTGTAAGATACGGTATTTATCTGACCTAGTTTATCACCTTGGGGTGTGCCTATCCTATTTGTGAAGTAGAGGGATGGGTATATGCTATGTGTATTGATTATCGACAATTGAATAAGGTGACGATTAAGAATAAGTATCCTCTTCCTTGTATTGATGATTTATTTGATCAGCTTCAGGGTGCTTAGGTGTTTTTGAAGATTAATTTTAGATCCGGCTATCATCAGTTAAGGATTAGAGCTTTGGATATTTTGAAGATAGCTTTTCAGATTCGATATAGTCATTATGAGTTCTTGGTCATGTCTTTTGGGTTGACCGATACCCAAGCCATAGTCATGGAGTTCATGAATCGAGTATTTTGACTGTATCTCAACTTTTTTATTTTGTATTTGTAGATGATATATTTTTTATTCCAAGAGTGAGATGAGCATGCGAAGCATTTGCGGATTGTGCTTTAGAGATTAAGGGTTGAGAAGTTATATGCTAAGTTATCTAAGTGTGAGTTTTTGTTGGAGTCTATTCTTTCTTGGGTCATGTGGTCACTTAAGAAAGTATTATGGTTGATTCGACCAAAGTTCCAGTTGCCTGTGATTGGGATAGACCTATTTCACCTACCAAGTTTCAGAGTTTCATCATCTTGGCTGATTATTATAGGCATTATGTTAAGGGTTTCTCATACATTTCAGTTCCGTTGGCCAAGTTGACTTAGAAAAAGATTTCTTTGCAATGGTCCAATACTTGTAAGGAGAGCTTCCAAAAACTCAAGGATTGGTTGACTTCAACTCCTATCTTGACTTTGCCCAATGAGGGCATGAGTTTTACCATTTTTTTATGCTTCAGGTATTGGGTTAGCAGTTTTGTTGATGCATGTAATACCCCGAGAAATTTTTCGTCGAAATTTTGTGCTTAAACGTGTTGGGTTCTATCTTCTAAAATGTATTATAAATTTTATGTGCGGAATGTCTTAGATTATGACCACCATTGCGTAGAGTATAGAACAAGCTTTCCAACGATATGTGGATCATCATAAACGAACACCCGAGCAATGAGTTATGAACATTCTGATCGAACCGTAAATAGTAGTGAACAGTAAAACGTGCAGGAAAAAGTACTGAGGCCTGGCGTATTTTTGCTCCAACTTTAAACGATCATAACTCCTTGTACATAATGATCTGGGTGATCTACTATATCAACGGAAAGCTTTGTGAATCCTCTTTCTAATGAAATTGGTTTCATCCAATTTGTCTATCGAAGCAAAAAGTTATGGTCGATCTACTTCAGCCTATCAAAAGCGAATTTTTGGATCAACTTCAAACGATCATAACTCCTCGTACACAATGATCTGGGTGAGATACTATATATCAACGGAAAGATATGAGAGTCCTCTTTCTAATGAAATCGGTTTCATCCAATTTAGATATTGGAGTAAAACGTTATGGTTGATCTACTTTAAACTATCAAAACAGTCCACTAAAGGACAGATTCGAGAATTATTTCATTTTTAGGGGCGTTTTAGTCATTCCCCCTCACCCAAAATCCGTTCAAACCTTATATTAAAGCCTATTATAAGCATTATATGTTATATTTCATCAAATTCCCTCAAAAAAAAAAACTAAGCTCCTACATCCAACTTCAAGAACCTCCAAAGTTCACCATTAATTCTGTAAATTTATTCAAGATTCCAAGTTCCTAGTTCAAGAACTCCAAGAACCATCATTCGAAGGCACGATTAACATCTCAAAAACGAGTATCGATCTAAAGTTCATCATTCAAGGTATGTGGGGTATTTCAACAAGAACTCTCTTTCGTTCTTGTGCCCAAAAGTAATTTTCTTTACAAAGGCATGATTTTTATTTAATTTTTACGAATTTGAAGCTTGAACCCATATCTTATGATGATTATTATAAAATCTTGATGTTTATGTTTTTGAAAGATGAATTTACATGTGTGAAGATATAAAGCATGAATCTTGAACGATATTTATCATGATTTTGATATTTGGGTCGTGAATTCCCATTGAAAATTGTGTTTTTTTTAGAAATTTTGTGTTATAAGCACGTTGATGTTGAATATTTGAGATATTTTGAATGATTTGACGTTTTGGTCTTAATGGAGTTGTTTTGAACTCGAGTGTGAAAGAAATCCGCAACGTGGTTGATTTTGATAGATGGGAAGCATGATGGCTCCCGATGTATATTTATATATTACTGAAATTGTTTTGTTGTGGATTGTCTTTGAAATGATCTGAGCTAAGTCCGAGAGAAATCTTTAGCATCGAGTGGGAGATATAAAGCGACCTTACTTCCCTAGAATTATGTACCCCCGTAGGAGTGAGCCTGAGGCTGATTTATATAGTGATCACTAGTTTGTGTGAATTTGATATCGATAGTCCTACTCCGATGGCACGGATAGGACAGCTCTCCCCAACGTGGATTGTACGTTGGACTTTATGTAGCTCACATGGTTTATGTCGGTTATAGGATCTCCCAGTGTGTGTGTGTTTCCTTGTGTCTATGGTGAATGGTGAAGTGATTTGAAAGTGGAATTGTGAAAGTTATTCGTTCAAAAGATTTAAATGATATTTACATTATGAGAATTGATATTCTTAATAAACTGAAAGTAATTGACAAATTATATGATGACTTACATGTGTTATTGTACTTATTTCATCCTCTCACGATTATGAAGATTTTCTTCGGGCTATGTGAGTCTTTCATACATCCTGTATATTTCTTATAAATATTTATGATGATGATGTTTATACAACTGCATACACCCCCATATACTCTGTTCCTTTCCATGGTACTGACCCACATCTTCGGATATGGGCTTCATTTTCTCGGAATGTAGGTTCAGGTGCTCAGTTCCAGGTTCGATAGTGATTCTTCGGGCACGCTGTTCTACATCCTCTGTTGTGGTGAGTCCTCATGTTCCGAGGACGTGATGTCTGATGTTGGTTTCACAGAATTGTTTACATTTGATAACTGAGTATGAGTCAGTTGGGGCATGTTTCAATGGCTCGCTGGTTTTATTAATTTTCTTAAAGGCTTGTCAGACTAGTATAGATGTTGGGAGTTGACTAATAAGTCGTATTTTGTTATCTTTCTGAAATTATTTTATTCTTGGATGATGATTACTCTGTTGATATTTGAGGGTTATTTATGGAAACCCCGTTGATTCGTGTTGAACTGAATGAAAATGACTCAAAGGGTTAGCTTGGGGCTACTCGTAGCCTCAAGCACCGTGTGACGCTCCGAAACCCATTTTCAGGGCGTTATAGGACCCTAACCCCAAGCCAATTCATTTGGCGAGGCACTTCGACCTCATGAGATCTCATTATGCAAGGGACTTTAACCACAAGCGATTCCATTAGGTAAGAGAGTTTGACCTCAATCCATCACGACTCTCATTAGTCGACATTGGGACTCTTAACTCTCTGTCCATGCATCCAAATACATTCAATTCTACACATAAGAACTTTAACCTATTTAGCCAATTCAACACCATTGTGACCACATGGTCTTCATGCGATCCTTCATTACTCAACCAATTTAATAGACTAATGCCTTGATTTTCATCTCATCATACAATTCAAACTATAGTCCTCAAGACCCTTACAAGCCATTCACACTTTATTAGCAATTCTATACCACAATTAAGTTCAACACGCAATTCAAGTTCATTTTCATGTTAGGGACTTTAACCTCCTTCTCATTCATTAAGCCATCAAGGTCATCAATTACACAATGCATAGCTCATTTTACCTTCACAATATCATTTATCAAGCATTCTTACATATTGGCTATTGCCCTAGTTCAAAGCATCATCTTTATGTAACTAGACATCTCACTTAGATATTTTCATAAACACCTTGTGTACATGACTTTACCAAGGCCAATTTCATGGTAGAAACCATCAAGACTAGGGTTACTCAAGACCCACATGTTAGACCACATATAACAAGCATTCACGACTGCAAACTACCATCAATAAACATAAGTCTAAGCAAGAATCATCATTATTCATCTTTAGACAACAAAACCCTTTTCATTTGATTTCAAAACCACCATGTACATTTACTAATCCAAGTGTAAAATAAATGGGTTTAGGGTTATTTAGTAAAGGTAAGAGGTACATGCCTTAAACAAGATGAATCACCAAGAATATTGACTCCTCTTTTCCCATGAACACCACTCTTGAGACCCTAACCTCCAATTCTTCAAAGATGAGCTTGAGAGAGTATTTAGGGTGTTTAATCTATCAAAATAGATGTTTAGGAGGCTACACACACTTATATAGTGAGAGGACTTACAGTTTTTAAACATGGGAAATGACCACAAGGCCCTTAGTTAAAAGCTGAAAATTAAACCCATCTAGGGGTACGACTCACTAAAGTAGTCGTACCCTAGGGTAGGAGTGGTACCCTGACTCGTACCCTAGGATTCTCCTAGGTCACACGCATTGTTAGGTATACGACCATACAACTTTGAGTCATATCCAAAAGGTACCACTCAACCCTAGCTTGTATCCACCAACCGTACCCAAAACAATTCACTTCCAAACTCATGACTCCCCTATATGATTCCCTTAGATACGACTCGTACCCTTAGGTACAATTGAGGGAAGGGTTTTACGTATCGAGGATAGTGAGTGACTCTCACTACACTGCCTAGGATACGAGAAGGAAGGAGAAGAACGATACGGCTCGTATCCAAGGGGTACAACTCAAGCCCCTAGTCGTACCCACCCCAATGACACCAAAAGATGAAGTTTTTCAATGGTTCTAAGTCAAGGTGTTTCAATAACCATGACAACCAAACCTTACCATTTAACCATTTCAAACCATTTAAATCATTTATACCATTTAGGGTTCCATTACCAAACCATACCATCCAGTTCCATTAAAAGTCCAATAATATAGTAAAAGCACTATCATAGGCATTTTATCAAACATGTTGGGGGCATCATATTTCCAAAACCAAAACCAATTACCAATTAACCATTCTCATGCAAACAATTGTCCAAACCACCATTAAAGCATATAATTTCATAATTAAAACATGGGAAAATCATAACCAAACATTTAATATCCCAATATATATTTGAAAACCCCAAAACCACACAATAATCATGCCATGAAAACATTGTATCAAAAATTCCTCTAATTGGAACTAATAATGAAGGAGGAGTACATGCCTTAGATTACGAAGATGATGGAGAGACATCACCTATACAAGCCCTAAATTGATCCTCTAAATGAAACCCTAGTCTTCCTTTACCCAAGAGCCTAAGAGAAAGTTAGAGAGAGTTTCTAAGTATTTTAGAATAGAATAATAAGGTGAATAATATCTCAATAGTGATATAAGTCGTGGGGCCTTAAGAGGTTAAGTGGGGAATGTCCAGATTACCCCCAACTTAAATTGCTTAAAACTCTCAACAGATGGTATGACTCCCTCATACCAGTCGTACCCTTCCATACGAGTTGTACCCATCACTTGTACCTTAGGCCTCCCACTTAGACCCAATACTGTCGATCATACGACTTACCCAAACCAAGTCATACCCAACCATACGATCAGTACCCCTAAATCGTATCACTGGCAAAATAAAATCAAATAAAGTTTGAACACTGTCTACCATACGAGTCAATGGTACGACCGTACCCTATCTTACTGCTCATGGTGAGCCAGTCGTACTCAGATCCAAGTTAAGTTACTAAGTCTTAGATTAAATGAAGGAGAAACCCCCATACAACTCGTCACCAATAATACGACTCGTACCCACCAAGTCATACCCATTCCAGAAACCAATCCAACCCACCAACCAACGCTCGTTAGCATACGATCAAGAACATACCAACCATTCCCCATCATACGACTGGTACCCACAAGTCGTATGATATCTAGAATATAGAAATCCAAGAAATTTTCTAAGGGTCCAAACCCCAGGGTGTTTCACACTCGTACCCTATCCTCACGACTCTTAGTGAGCCACTTGTACTCAAAGTCAAGTCAAGTTACTAAGTTTCAGATCAAGTAAAGGATCAACCCAACGACCCGTCACCAAATTCTACGACCCGTACCCACCAAGTTATACCCACAACAGAAAACTAACCATCACCCACTGGACACCTTACGAGTTGGGTCACCTGACCGGTACCCACATCATACGACTCGTATCCGCACCTGTAAGAAGTTTAGGGTGTTCAATAGATACCAAATCGAGCCATGTCTGCATCAAGGAATTTGTCATTTGAAAATTGAATTCAGAAATGGACTTTTAAATTTGCAAAAAAAAAATGAGCAGTCATATAAGCATCTATAATTATTTTATTTTCTTCCAACTTCGTATTTTGTGGTGGTATTAACTTCAAAGGGTCCAAACCACTGGTCAGAAGAATGAGGAAAACAAAAACGATTAAAGGAGATTTACAACGATGAAGACTTATTTGAGGTGCGTTGAGTTAAGCTATAACCGATCTGACTTGGATCTGTAAATATTCCTCATGCTCATGAGCCACAGATCTGAAGTCGATCGGTTGATGGAGCATAAAAGACTAAATCGGAGATGAGACATGATTGTTGAGCTGCAAATGTTAGGCTGCTGAGCTGAAGAAAACCAATAGCACAACGAGAAACCATGGAAATTCAAGAGAAAAAACAAAATTGGAGTTGTGACCAAAAAGTATCGAGAAGACTCCACAGACATCCATCAGATATTTCCAAATTAGTTTTATGATATCTATCAGATTTCAACATAGTACATTTCTCTTGTTTTGTTTTTTTGTTTGTCTTTTCGGGCTAGGTCACTTTTGTACCTAGCCCATTTATGTACATATTAAATTTGGAGAATGGATAGAAACGGCAATTCAAATCAAATTATACAAAAATGATCATAAAATTTAAATTTCACTTTTTAATTATTTTAATTTAATAATTTATTCTATACCGTTTCTACACACTTTTTATACATATCTTATACCAATAAATATTCTATACAAAATTATATAGTTTCGGCACATAATTTTTACAATAATTGTACTTTTTTTAACATATTTTATGCAACAATTATATGATTTTTAAGCCCTTTTTATATATTTTTTATATATATATTTTATACATATACATATTTGATAGAACTATACACATCAGTTGGATGAGAGTGAGAATAGAAAGGAAGCCGGGAGGAAGAATGGCGGAACGCTATTGGATCAAATGACAAAGACATTGTTGAGAAAAAGATGGCTTTTCCCGGATGATGTATATATCTTATATAGATACATATTCTATATAACAATTATACCGTTTTTATATAATTATATTTAATTATTATTTTTCAATAACTAAAAAAACATAATATTTTTCAGTTAAAAAATTTATAGCAAACAAAAACTGAAATATTTTTAAATAGGTCGAATGGCCCAAGTTGAAAACTGTATCAGTATTGTGTATGAACTATATCAATATGGTATATAAACTGTATCTGAACTACATGGTCTAAAAAGATCCAAATTAGAAAATTGATATAAAGTGAAAATAATATAGCTGAATGGCTATTTTTTGAAAAAATGTCAAACTTGGACTATTTGTTTTAAAAAATTAAAAATTACACAAATATACAACTTATGTTTTCAATATTACAAAAAATTTCAACTCCCTAAACATATTACAAAAATCATAACATAGACACAGAATGTCATGTATATGTTGGCTATGTTATGTATATTAATAGGGAGAGAGAATAAAATAATTAAAAAAGAGAGAGTATAATTTCTTCCAAAAGAGTTGATATTTATGTTATTTGTCTTTTTTCCATTGGATTTCTGATTTTTTTGTTGCAAACGCATTAAGCCCGTTCTTAATTTAAAAAAAAATGATTCACAAGGGCTTTATGTGTATAGCTCTCTTTTCTTTCTAAAGCAAACAACAACAACAGTCCCAGTGTATTCCCACAAAATGAGGTCTGGGGAGGGTAAAATATACGCAGTCCATACTGCTACCTCCGAGGAAGTAGAGAGGTTGTTTTCAATAAACCCCCAACTCAAGATATAGAATAATATACCAAGACCGTAATAAAATATAAAACTGAATGGGTAGCATAACAAAATAAAAGATAAGAAATAATAACACTAGATATCCGAGAAAAGGAAATAAGAGAACAACAAACAATACGTAAGAAGAAATAAGGAAAACGGATACCCATGTCGTAGTCACACATATTCACAGACCTAAGACACCTATCACACCCCAAACTCTCCTAACACCTAGCCACAACCCACCCACTCACACTAGCCTTCTACCCTAATCCGCGACCTCCACATCTTTCTATCTAGGATCATATCCTCAGTAAGCTAAAACAGCTCCATGTCCTGCCAAATTACCTCCCTCCAGTATTTCTTTAGCCTACCTCTACTCATCCTGAAGTCAACCAAAGCTAGCCTCTCGCACCTCCGAACTGGGGCATCCATGCCCCTCCTCATTACATGCTCAAACCATCTCAACCTTCCTTCTCGCACCTTATCCTCCACCGAAGGCACTTTCACCTTCTCTCGGATAGTCTCATTCCTAACTTTATCCCCTCTAGTAAGGCCACACATCCAGCGCAACATTCTCATTTCCGCCACCTTCAATCTTTGAATATGTGATTTCTTGAGTGGCCAACACTCCGCTCCATACAACATTGCCAAATGGACTGCCACTCTGTAGAATTTTCCTTTGAACTTAAGGGGTACCTTCTTATCACACAACACTCCCAGGCGAGCCTCCATTTCATCCAGCCTACTCCAATACGTATAGAGACATCCTCATCAATCTCGTCATTCCCCTGAATCATAGACCCAAAATACTTAAAACTATCCTTCTTACAAACATCCTGAAAATCCAACCTCACCACCACACCGTCCTCCATACATGAGTCACTAAACTTGCATTCCAAATACCCTATCTTAGACCTACTCAACCTGAACCCCTTAAATTCAAGGGTGCCTCCAAACCTCCAAAGTTTTAACTCTTGACTATCATTATCATTATGACTCCAATCGTAAATACTGTAATTTGGTTTTCGGCTTCTTGGTCATATTTATTATCTTTCTTGCGAACAAAGCTAGTCGTCATTATTAAGGGAATCTTAAGTTTAAAGACTGATCAAACGAAATTCAATTTTCTTTCATCAGATATATACAATGAAGGGAAAATATTCACTTAGTTTAGGAAGTGCACAACTTTCAAATATCACAATGGTGAAAGCTCGAATATTCCGGAATTTCTGAATTTGGTTCATCTCAATTGCACTAAAAAATTTAATACTCGTTAACTAAATCCAGCTTGGACTTGGACTATGATTTATGAAAGAAGCTAATAACATTCCCAGTTTGTTACGCGCCCCCCCCCCTCCCCCCCTCCCCCCTCTCTTTTAAATTTCTTTTTATCCATACAAAGTTACAACTGCTATACTTTATTGGAATGGTGAAGTTTGAACCAACTTGGATACACAATGTGGCAGCTCTCTTACCATCATCAAATGGACTACTTTAGAACCCAAAGAAAGTCACGTTCATACTGAGCAAACTACACGATCATATAATGTCAAATAATTGGGAAAGGAAAGAAGTCCCATCGGTATTCCTGCTAAATACTCATCATACTTGCTAAATAGAATATGAAGTCCAGAATAGCTGCAGAACTTTTCCAAAAAAGTCGCAGCTATAGGTGCAAAAAAACAGAAATGGTCTCACGCTGAACTGCCCATTTAACAGAGGCAAAAGTAGAGACGAAATTACTACTTTTATTGGCATTGTTAATTTTCTGTATACTGCCGAATGAAATGCTGGCAGGTGTTTTCAAATTAACATGCTTGATGCTTGATCTCATGGTCTTGTTACTACAATTCCTCTATTTGATCACATCCTTTCTGAATTAGAAGTAGCCGGCAAGCTACTGCGCGCTCTTCCAACCCACTTTCTTTATACGCTTTTAGAAGTCTATTGCCGCTGGAGCTATCAAAATCTGCAGCTGCAGATAGCTTCCACTGGTCAATAATTTCTCCAACTTCATTCATATGCCCAAGCATGAGATATGATGAGAGTATGCAGACATAATTTCTGCTAGACATTTTTTGATTGGTCATTCTTAAGGATTTCCAAATTTGATCAAGCTTGTCTTTATTTCCCAATGCACCATAGAGAATAATAAGGAAGTCATAGGATATCCACTCTCTTTGTGTGATACCTTTCACACACTCAACCACAGAGTTCAACCCTGAGTTTACAAGGTTACCTGAGGTGATATATATGTAAACAAGGTTAATGTATCTTTTCCACTGTTCACCATAGTCAGAGCCAAGACTTATTTCATAAAGAATCCGTCTAACCTCATCAATCTTTAGAGTTGCAGCACATGAACTTACCCACAGATTGTATGTAAATAGGTCAGGTGAGACCTTGTGAAGTTTCATCTCCTCAACAATAAGAGGTACTTTCCCCAGCAGTCCGACAGACATGTACAAAGTCATCATTTCATTATAAGTAACAGTATTCAGAGAAAGATTTGCTTCTTTCATTCTCTCATAGAGATCTTCAGCTTTCTCAGTCAGTCTTAAACTGGCGTAGGAGTGGAGGAGAGCAGTATATGTTTCAGTGGTTTTTGCAGTAGAAGGCAGTCCTTCAAAATAACGTTCAGCAGAATCAATTCCAAAAACTTTGGTGATCAAGTCAATGCGGGTAGCATAGTCAGAGTCCAACGCTTCATCCTGATTGTGGTAAACCAGCCATTCTGAGATCTGCATGCTATAGGATGCTAATCAGTACTTATGCAACTATTACAGAATTACAATTATATTAAACCTTTATATTTTTTAGATTGAAACAACATTTATATTAAACTAAGCAATTCTCGTTTAGTGTCTGGATTTTGCATGGGATAAAAGTGGATTAAGAATATGTAAGTGTCTTGTCTCAAGAGCATGGAATTGGATGGTGAAGCGGGGTATGATCTCCTTCAATGAAAATAAAAGTTATGGGCACAGAGGTCTAAAACTTGGAATTGGATCGTGGAAGGGACTGTAGTCCCCTTTGTGAATGAAATAAAAGCTACATCATGCAGTAACGTGGTGATTTTTCCGTTAGATCATTCTCTCTCTTCCTCTTCAAAACAACACCACTAACCAGCTCTTGCCCACCATCCAACCCCTTGTTGCTATCCACAAGCCGTAGCATGCTCTACTACCCATTACCCAATATTCCCAACTTCAATGAATAAAACTTGTAATGACATTCATGGGGAGTTGATCAGTTCGAGAGAAATAATGACTAGAATTAAAAAATGTAGTTTAGATAAAGGAAGAAAGTTTATCTCCCCGTATTTGTGAGTTTGGTTGGTTCTTCCAGAGGCAATTCATGATAGTTTCAGATAACGATTCCGACCAGCATAATGAAGGAGTGCAGTTGGGAGAAGGGTATTGTCGACTGCTATTCTATCAGTTCTTTTTGAATTCTGGGTTTTAGGTTTACAAAGGAGATGAAACAAGCATACAAAACTTTAAGCAGATGTAGAGTCATACCCTTCATCTCATGAACTCAATACAGAACACAAGGAATCTCATCTACAATATTATTCACATATTCTTCAACAGTCCTCTTAAATCCAGAAACTCTAAAAAACTAGTCCTGATCCATTCGCAGTGCAACGCTACCTAATACTATTGGAGAAACAAATGTCCCCAAAGGGTTATATTTCTTGAAACTGGTTTAGTTTACATGCACGTCAAAATGCATATAGAACATTAGGCAGAATTCAAGTCTGGGTAGTTTGTGCAGCCACGATATGACTACTTTCAGTAGCTATACAGTGAGTGATTGCAAAGCACAACAACATTCTCCCACTGACAATTTCATCACAGCTAAATGGCTAAAATGTTGTTTTAGATATCATCATTGAATTTGAAAACATAATGATCCTTTCTTTCAAAAATAATAACAAAATAGAACTTAATGTTCTCTATCTTCTGGCCAATCAAAAAGACATCGCTTGGAAATTTCAAGTTAACAAAATTGTATTATAACATTATTGTCTGTATAGAAATCTAGACACAACATAGTTACTTATAGGAGTTCATGATGGAAGGGGAAAAACCTCTGAACTAGCTTAGAATCCCTAACATCAGAACATAAGCAAAAACGGTAGAGATTAAGAAAGAAGAAACTAAGAATATGCCATGCACATACCAAAATAGACAAATTAAAGGAAAAAAGCTCTGAACTAGCTTTGGTAGTTCTTAAGTTAACCAGTTTTGACTCGTTAATATTTGTCATTAAATGGTATGGACTGCGTACATCTTACCCTCCCCAGACCTCACTATGTGGGAATACACTGGGTTTGTTGTTGTTGTTGTAAATGTGGACGTAAACTCACAAAGAAAGTATAAATCACTGATCGACAGGCCTATAGATGAATCTGACTTTTTGAACTAAAACTAGGAAAGTTGTGCCAGTTCTCATCCAAAGTAGCTATTTCATTGCTTTGCTGAGCCAATTGCAATCAACATTGGGTATTCATCGAAGCAATTCATGGAGCAGTTGCAGCTTTCCAAGGACATGACCTTGGATAGGAAGGTGTTGAGGACACAAATTAGGATAGAAGGTTTAGAAGGTAGGAGTGTGTTGTCTTGTTGCCCTTACTAGTAGTCATAGGACTATTCATTTAGTTTCTTGTTCTTTGATTTTTGTTACTATCTATTGTTTCGTGTAGTTTGATTGTAGTACTTCCATTACTTCTTTTTGTAGACTGTTTGTGCCTAGAGCTTGGGTCTCAGAAACAACCTCTATACCTCATCTTTGAGGTAGAGGTAAGGTCTGCATATACTCTACCCTCCCAAGACTCCACTTTGTGATACTGCACTAAGTATGTTGTAGTTGGTATCAGAACCTCATTAAGAAACACTGGGACAGAAAGGTGAGTTTCCATGCGTCTTTCCGACCTGAGACTCCCCGGGTCTGATTTGCGTCACTTCACTTTTCGGTGTGTGTTATGCGAAAACCAACACAACCAATGGGTCCAGCAGGTGTCGGCAACCAAACCCCAGAAGAATATCCGACAGAAACCCACTCACGCGGTTGTCATAGTTCTGGAGTCGCAACGCATCTATCACACACGCCTATTGTGTGAGGCTGTTTCCGGACAGCTTTCAAGAATTTTTTTTCTCTCAAGGTCACACAGTGATTCCGAACCTACCCTGCTGATCAACTCCCTATCCTGCCATTCTCTGTAAGCAGATTGAGTTTTCTGGTGAAGTTTTTGGCTTCTTCAACCACTTTTTCAGTTATTTCCTTTATAATTGAGGTTGCCTAGCAGTTCTTGACAGTCATCTGGAAATTTCAATCATTGACTCTGGGTTCCAATGCAGTCAGATTCACTTTTCTGGAAAGATCTGTGTTTTGCAGTGGAATCTCAGATTTTTATTTGCATTGTGGACCTCGACTAAGGTGCTTGCAGCCCTCCTCATTATTTCCAGGCTTTTACAGAAACTACCACTCAATTCCAGCAGTCTCGTGAGTTATATTTTGTGATGACTTGCATAGAACTCTCTTCAATCCAACCATGTCTCTTGGATTAGGTGTTTTTACTTCTAAAAATACGAGAATGGAAATTCAAGTCTTATGATTAGCTTAGAATCCTTTATGGGAAGATCAAAAAATCAAAAATTCCAGTCTATCAAGAATGGGAAGATCAAAAAATTGAAAATGAAGAATAGACAAGGAGGAGGTCGTTTTGGAAGATGTCACCCTAAGTGTAGTTATTGTAATAGGTTTGGATACCACTCATGAAGTATGTTATTCCCTGCATGGTCAGCCACCCAAGAATACTCACGTCGCCCAGACTAACACTACAGGTAATCAAGGAGTTTATTTATTTGAAGGGAATATGATGAGTTCCTTCAATATTGAGCAAGTAGAAATCTCTACAAGTAGCCTCAGTTACTTAGCCTGATACTTTAGTTGTTGGTGTTTCACAGTCTAATATCCCTGGACCATGGGTCATGGAATCTGGTCTGATACTTTAGTTGTTGGTGTTTCACAGTCTAAAATCCCTGGACCATGGGTCATGGAATCTGGTACCTCTGATCATAACACTGGTTATAAATCACTTCTATCAAATATTGTTTATTCACAGTCCCGACCCACCCACCCTCGGGGTCACTTAAGTCAATGTGATCCAAACAAAAGCGGATGGAGTTGGACAAGCTAACCCCCTATCTATCACTCTAAACTTGATTCTTTATCTCCCTAGTTGTCTTTTGAATCTTGCATCTATCAATCATTTGACTCGCGCCCTAAATTGTGTCGCAATATTTGTTGATGATTCTTTTGTAATACAGAGCCGTAGTACAGGACGGCGCAACACTTCAAGGCCTTTACTACCTTACGTCTCCTAATTCCTATTGTCTGAGCAACTGTTTGATCCAAAGTAGCTTACAAGTTGTGATACGGGTGTAGCAAGCTGTCCAACAAGTTCACGACCATTCCCACGTAGCCAAGCTAGGGAGTTACAAAAACTCCAAGCCTTGTTCATGCAAACGGCCGTGTGTGAGTTGGTGATTGATCCACCTACTGGTCTAAAAGTTTTTAAGTGTGAAGAGGAACCTTGAAGTGTAATAAACTTACACTCCAAGGCCACCCCATAGCAAGGGCAAACTGGTCATTTTCTCCTTTATTTATGGTGTAATATAAATAGATGATATTAGGATTATTTGGCAGCTGGTTCTTTCATACTATTTTGAGACATAAACACTTGTAATATTGAGGAACTTCTCTCTCTTCCATTGGAGAAGCCCCAAATCTGAAAGCTCACAAGTAGAGAGATACTTGTGTTGTATCTTGGCTAGAAACAAGGATCTTAAGGTCATAGAGTTCCTCTTGGTCCAAATAAGAACTTGGTGTTAATATTCTTTAGTCTTAGGGTCCTCTCTTGTTGTTAGGGTTCTTAGGCTCTTGAATATTACATGCCAAGTTACTATCTTCTTGTAATCTTGTTAAGAATGTGTTTTGTAATCTTGAAATCTAGTGAAGCCGTGTAGGGCTCTTTCGATTCACTAGCACCTTGTTGACTTGCTGGTTCTTGTTGAAAACTTCATCATCTTGTTCTAAAAACGTGATTCTTAAAGTCTAGTGAAGCCGTGTGTGGCCTATTTCAATTCACTAGCACTTGTTGTTCAACTTGTTGTTCTTGTGTTAGTTTGTTCATCTTCTTCTTGTTGTTGGATTCTTGCATTGTGGACTTGATAGTTCATCAAGTTGCTACAGTCATTGTCTGATATTCTGCTTCTACACTTGATCAAGCAACCACATTCTATCTCTTCAAGGATATCAAATTACCTACTAAAACACAATATCCAGAGGTAGAACAACTATCAAAAGGCAATCATGCCCAATCAACATCTATATATCCTATGATCTGCTCATTGCCTCGAATCTCGATCCTAAATGCGGACGACAACAATGACTACCACAAAGAGACTTGTACATTGACTTCAGTTATGTTCATTCATGTAGATTTATTTCACACTCATGAACTCCTACAGATTATCCGTTTATGCTAATAATTATTCAATTCCATGAGCTCTATGAATTTTTATGCAAAGCATGATTTATGAAAAATATGATTTTCCTTCAAAAGAGGCTTTGATGATTCCTTACAAAAGCAAAACCTATATGATTTAAGTCAAAGTTCCATGACATGATTTTCTTACAACTTATGATTCTGAGCCTCTTATTTAAATTAAGGCAAGGGTTCTTAATCGAGCTCCCTATATTAATGCGGGCAAGGGTGCTCAGTCGAGCCCCCCATTGAAATTGGAGCTAGGCTCAGTCAAGCCCCATTTAACTTGGGTCAAGGGTGCTCAGTCAAGCCCCCTAGTCCATTGGGGCCAGGTTGCTTAATGATAATATCATTTACACGTGTATGTATGTTGGTTAATCTAAGGAACTCCCTTAACGATAGAAATGGATTATGAAAGACACACATTAATGATTTTCAGACTTCATCTATGATTCTAAGCATGATATGACTATGTACTCTTAGTTATCCTTTTTATTCGGTTATGTTTCATGCCTCCTCTACTTTATATACAGCACAATTTCATATGTACTTACATCTCTTTTTTCGAGGCATTGCATATTGAATGATGCGGACTCAGGTACTCCGAATGAACGAGCCGTTAAGTTCAATGTTTGAGCTATCGATGAGCTCCTATCGTTCTTGATAATTAGTCAATTTCAGTTTGTTCAATCTTATTTGTCATACCAAGGGCTTATCAAGGTAAACAGAATTCAGTCATGTTAGAGGCTTCCTAGATAGTTAGTTATTATGCTCTTTATGTCAAGTATTTCAACTTTAACCTTGGATGTCGTTATGTTTTGAAACCTAAACAATTAAGTTATGAAAAGTTTTTTGTGGAATTATCCTCTTTATGAATAATGAATTTCCACAAGTTTGTTTTTGAACTACGAATTTCTCAAGCACCTTTGAACTAGTACTCTCGGTGACCTCTTCCATTTCAGTCACTATATTTCAATTTGTGTTAGTCTCCATTGGCTTTTAAAGAGTGGAATTAATATTGAAGATTCATAGAGCCGACACCAACAAGATTTGGATTGAGAAGTAGTATTAATTGATCACTACACCTCATTATCTATCATGCATTCTCCTAGACGACTGAATATAAATATCCGAAATGTCTGCATTTTGGCACCGCAATTCCTAATTTTCCTATCAAAACTCTAGAAGGATTTATTGCTACAATACTTAGTTTTGATGAGTTTCTCATATGATGCTAACTGTGTTTGATGAAATCCTTGGACGAAATAAGCTTATTTACCAGTAGTTTCCTTTTCAACCTAGACTGGAAAAAAAAAAGCAGTTGGAGGAACAACAAACCTCGAGGGCGTGCTTGAATCTTCGTGATTTCTGAAGCTCTTTGGAGATGTGACGGAGGTCGGAGATGGATACTTGTCGACCTTCACCGACCCATCTTTGAAGCACGTTGGTGGCGCTTCTTTTGGGTAGTCTAACACTGAAGATTCTGCTCTTCAAATCATCTACGGTTTCGTCCTTTTCTTCCACAGCAGAATCCGGTGAGTCTTCATACACAACTTCAGTTGTTGTAGTGAAGGATCTAAATAGACTCCTTTCTCGGCCACGAACATTTCTGAATTCCGTACAAAAAGAAAAAGAAAATAGCAACTATAACAAGAATAGCACAACAGAGGTGTAGAGAGATGGAGAAAAGAAGAGCATGGAGGTTTTAATACCTTGTGAGAGTGAGGAAAATAGATCGAGCAGCCATGGGAAGTAGAGATGAGTTGTGCGACGAACCCTCTCAAAGCTTTGTTTTTTTTTTTTTTCGGTTTCCCAATATCCTAACAGCTGGCAGTGTGAAACTAATACTGGTTAATTTTTCGTTGCTGAGCAGAATTTTTTTCATTCACCAGCCGTGAAAATCGATCCCTAACCTCTTGCTTAACTTAAGGGGTGAGGTGCTGAAGCACACATCAACCCTTATGATTCTCTCAAAGCTCTTGTTTTATTTGGGGCCAAAGCAACTCCAAATCTTTATTTTTTAAAAATTGATGATAGAGAATTATAATGTAGGGAATCAAACACTCGCCAATAAGGTGGAAGTTCAGGTAACTAATCAACTAAGCTATTAAATTCCCCTCCAAATCTTAATTTAAAAACAGAAAAACAAACAAATATGAACTCTCAGAAATTACCTTAAAGTAATTTTCGGTCATACATAATACACTTGTATATTATATATTATACATATTTATATTACTACTATATAAGTGATGTTTGGGTAACTAGCAAAGGTATTTTCGTGAATAACATCAACACCAAGGATGTTTTCATAACTAACACCTATAATCAATAATGATGCTTCTGTGGTAATTACGCTTTCATGTGTCTTTTTTCTTTACTTTTTAACTTTCCCAATAATTTTTCCAAAATCTCTCTCTCATGTCCATTTTCTCTTTTGTTTTTCCTTTCACAAATTTCAGTCCCTACGCACCTTCACACCAAAACACAAGCTTCAAACAAAATCTGTTCGCACTTGCTAAAAAACTTAATTAAAATCGCCGTAAATTTTGTGTATATATAATTGTAGTAAGGTTTATTTTGTAAAAATAACCCAAAAAACGATTGCGATATTAATCTTCCAAGTGGCTGGTATAGTATTCTTTCTCTTTTATTTTCTATGTTTTCTATATATTTGCGATAAATTTATTATTTTTTTGAAGCTCAAATTGTTTATCAGCTGGGTTAACTTTTATTTTTATTGATTTTCTAATCTTTCATGTATTGAGTGGTTATTTGTTCTTTCTTTTAGTTTTTATGAAAAAGGTTTTACTTTGCTGCAAAAAAATTGTAATATCTCTCTGTATGTTGTATTATGTATCTAGAATTGAATCTATCGTTGATTCTGATTTGCATATCAAAAATGGAAACAAAATGCTTAAAAAAGCTTTTATAAATGGCATTTGTTTGAGTTTAAAAATGGAATCTTGGTGAACTAATCTCCCGCCGACACAACCCGTCATAGGGCTTGTCGTAATGGGCGTCCCAAGTCCGTCCAGCACTGGAGACTATTCCTGTTACCCAACCCAACCTCCAACCGTCTTTCCTGAGTTGGTTGAATTTCGAGCATGTAACAAAATAGTGTAACAGCTCACACAATGACTTTGGGATAAGATCACAACCGTGACCAACCCAACTGAGTTTAACCATCTTATACCAATAATCCAACCATACCAAACCATACCAAGACAAGGGTCATAAACCAGGCCAGGACATTCCAAACATAATATAATTAATCCCAAAATGAAGTAGGATAGAACAACCAACAATATCATCCAATGATGTCAGCCCTTTAGCTTATTCCAATGCCAAGGCCAACACCAATACCGATCCTGCCCATTCCAACCCATAGAAGTACCACAAAGCCTCTAACTAACATAGTAATAAAATTCGATTGGGACATGCCCCCAACCATAGACAAAACCAATATCCAAAATAAAACTAAAATGTTTAGAAATATTCATAACATGAAATGGAGCCTTCCAAAAGGATGGAAGCTCACCACTTCAGTCCAGATGTTGTCCTCGAGTCAATCACTATGTAGAAGAAGTAGAACGACTGGTCTCTGCTGCATGGGTATACAGCCGCCAGTAGACAGGGTTAGGGAGTGATCGCTAGCATGATCTCAAGGTAAGGATAAAATAATGTTATTTATAAAACCAAGTAAAACCATCTATATACATACAACCATACATAATATAACCATGCCCGGAAAAGGGATCGGGTTTAGCATGTCTTTAAAATCTTTACTTAGGCTGTGTAGATTTGCCGTCCTAAACCAACCATGGGCTATATGGGTTCAGCTCCTCCTGTTGAAAGGGCCCCAGTGCGTGTTGCCTCACGACCGGGGAAGTATCCCTTGTGATGACTAGTATATCCCCCAAATATAGTGTGACATCATGTACACGGTCACTAAGACCAATCTCATTTGGTAAATATAAGTTCCAGTTTTGGTCCCCCGAGACCTCCACTTTCCATGTCTTAGCTATACATCCCGCCATTATTGCCCAATTAAAACCAATTTTCAAATAGCCAAACAATTATTCATTTATTAACCAAGGCCATTATATTGGTATCGTCATACCAACCCTTACTTGCAAGTATCATCTATAGCCAACCATTTATAGATTTAAGGGGACTTTCAAGTGCCCTTCTATTTACCCTATTAAACCACTTGGGGGATTCCATAAGCCCCTTAAGCATAACCATTATCCATTTACAATTCCAAGCTATTTAAACTATGTATAATCTTTTTAACAAGTTTTAAAATATGCAAGAGTTTCATTACAAGTAGTCAATGCAATGAACATATCTTTATAAGCATTTTGTCAAACACATTGGGGGAATAATATAATCAAAACCAATTCCAATAGCTATTAAACCATTCACATGAAATCCAATTATCTAAAACCACCATTAATGCATATAAAAGCATAATTAAAACCATGGAAAACCATAACCAACCATTTAGTATCGAAACCCCCAAATCATATTTGAAAACCAAAATCATACAATCAATGAAATCATAAAAACATTCATACAAAATATGCCTTTAGTTAGAATTAACAATGAGGGAAGAGAACATGCCTTAAACCAAGATGATGACGGAAAGAAATCACCAAGACAAGCCCCAAATTAATCCTTTAGTTAGAACCCTGACTTTCTTTTCCCAAAAGCTCTTGAAAGAATTATGGAGTGTTTTAGAGGAGTTTCTAAGTGTTAATAAATGGAATAATAGGGTAAATAAACTCCCAAGTAGGTTAGAAGTCATGGGGCCCAATTGGGATAAGTGGAGAAATATTCAGAATACCCCTACTTAAGTTGCACCAAAATCCCGTCACAGGAATACGACTGACCCACACAAGTCGTACCATCCAATACGATTGGTATACTCCACTCGTAACCTGGCCTCAACCCTTAGATCAAACATTGTCCAGTATACGACTCCTCCACCCAATTCATATTGACAGCATACGGTTCGTACCCTTCATCCGTACCCCTAGCAGATTTATACCCAAGAAAGATTTATACATTATCCACCATACGAGTCTTGGGTATGACTCGTACCTTGGCTTATGGCTTATGGTGAGCCATTCGTACTCAGATCCAACCTAAGTAACCAAGTTTAAGATTAAGTTAAGGAACCAAACAATCTGTAACCAATACGACATACCCTTAAGTCGTATTTATTCCAATAACCAAAATCTATCCCACCAACCAACACTAGTCAGTATACGACTGGACCATACCATCTGTACCCCAACATACGTCTCATACCCATGAGTCATATTGGTTCCAGAGATCAGAATTCTAGGAAATTTTCTAAGGTCTAGAAACTAAGGCATTTTAGTCTCCCCTACTAGGAAATTCGTCCCCGAATAATGGAAAAGGTAGGGGTAACAATACAAAAGAGTCATTTGTATTATGTTATAAAACATATTCCCAATCTTTAACAAAGTTTGAAAACAAAGAGGCAAAGATATTAATCTTTCCTCTAACAAACTCTAAAAATAAAGATGTGTTGAAGACACATACCTTCCGCACGAATCCCAAGAGCAGAAAACAAATGCAGATATTTGGACTTCATGTCCTTTTTCTCTTCCTATGTAGCTTTTTCCACCTTATGGTTTCGCCAAAGAACTGTAACGCCCTAATTTTCTAGAACTGGAACGCCACACATTGCTCATGACCCCGAGGAAACACAAGCTAACCCTTTCTGATATTTGCAACTGAGCACTGCATAATATACTAAAATAAATGCAGAAAACTGGCGGAAACTTGCCATAAGGTTCAAAACATCTAAAATAATCAATACTAAAAACTGAATACTAATACATCTGTCCGAAAAGCCTCTAACTATTTGAACTATGGAGTTGATTGAACATATCCCCAACTAACTCCGTCTACTGTAAATAAATTGAATCTAATACAATGATAAAATAAGGATCATCCTCGAATGAAGAGGACTCACTGCTACGTCTATTGCTGCTAACTGAGTTTGGACTGCTAAGGGTACTCTAGATCTCGTGCTTCTGAACCTATGGTATAAGACATCATAGCGCAAGAGAAAAGTATGCATTAGTACTTTGAATGTACTGGTATGCTAGATGAGGTAAGGCTAAATGCAAGGGCTTATGCTTGAACATATCTCAACTGAATAATCATGAGAGTACTGAATGAGGACATATACATGAATGTACAACCATAACTGAAATCATCGTGACTCTGAATAGTGAGACTCGAATACTACTTTGCTGACGTTTGAACTCACTACTAATATTGAAAAACTGAATACCTGAATCTTCTGATATTGATAACTGAGTACTAAAGTTGAGATCAGTCCTATCTAGCGAGTGACCTCTGAATCTAATGATACTGAAGCTAATTAACTAAATCTACTCATATCAATGACTAAGTTCTAAGCTTGCTACTATCGACTGATTAAATCTGTGATCAAACCTTTCTAACAGATGATCTCTGAATCTACTAATAATGATAAAGAATGATTGTATCTGAGACCAGACCTATCTAACGAAAGATCTCTGAATATTTTAATAATAGAAATAATGGACTGAGTTTGAGATCAAGCCTATCTGACGGGTGATCTCTGCATCTATAAGTACTGATTATGATTAACTTTACGTGAGACCAGGCCTATCTAGCGGGTGGTCTATGAATCTATGGAACTATCTAAGTTTCTTACTGAGATGGGTGACTGTATCTGATAGTCTTGGTTTCTGAGTTCTACTCTGAAGACTAATACTGAAACTGCAACTGTGGGAGTTCTCACTTAACCGACATGCCCTAAATCTGATCTGGTGGGGTCCAACCTGTAACCCCAGCTAGAAGGGTATCAATACCGTGCCACGGGTAAAGACCTCTACCATGGTCAAGCTTCTCTAATGGGTCACCCTGAACAGGAAGTCAAGCCTAAGGCGATATGATAGTCAAGCCTTAATCTGACGGGTGACTCCTGGTCCTGTGCTGGCTACACAGTTCTAGAGTTCAGGGACTGTTACTAACGACTTTGTCTCTCTAACGAGGAATCCGTCATCCCTAAACTTGCTCGGTGCTAGTTACTACTCCCAACTGAAGGACTCTGAACTAATTTTTAACTGAACTTAGATTAAGTTGAATTTGTTACTGATCATACTGAGTTAAGCTGAGTTTACTTGATTTCGAAGACTGACAGAATACTACTGAATCTCGTTATCTGACTGAATACTACTGAGTTTTGTAACTTATTGGGCTTTACTGAAATCTGAACTGAATGTTGAATACTACTGAGGTCTGAACTGAATACTGAGCTGGATTAGGATGAATACTGAGATTACTGAGTTTTCTTAATTTCTGTCACTAACTGAAATCTACTGATCATAGCACGACTGAGTTTTATCTTGAGACTAACTCGGCTCTAGACAAGTAACTAAGTTTTTGGGTATTAAATACCCCCAAGACTCGATAACATAAATAAATAAGACATGACAACTCTTGCGTAATAATCATAACAATAGACTATCATTCACAATATAACCAATGAAGCATTATTTCAAGTACTTGGGAATCTTAAACATGTAATTGTAAAGGAAAATATGCTATTGTCTCATAACTCACCCAACAAGGAGTTCACATGAACAGGAAGACGTGCAACATATCATAATTCATTCATTTAGTCCTTTCAACAAACACTTAGCATGCACTAGTTGACACATGCTTGGGGGGATATTATACTTCATGTTAAAATGACACTATTTTCTTCACATAAGCAATTTATCAAGCATGTGGGAGGCACCCTTTGGTCATACAACTTTCAACACACCAAATTAACATAATAACATAATTTAACATGCTTTTTGAAGGGGCTTTATCATGAATATCGCATAATCAACACATACTAGGGTCAAAGCTTGAATCTTTATAATCAAAACATGAATCAAAACTTATTAACAACATGAACTTCAATTTCTATTGACATAATTCATGAAAACTCATAAAACATAAACTTTATAATTTTGAAAAGGATTCTTAAACTTCTTGGGTGGAAGGAACCCAAGAATCAACATCCAACATACCTTGCTATATAATTCTTGAAAGATTCACAGTGAAACCTTGATGATTTGGGTCTTGGATTAGAAATCTTAGGTCTTTTTCTTGAAGAAAACTGAGAGAAAACAATGATATTTAGGGGTGTAAATGTGCTAAATTTTGTGTTAAAGAGTATATATAGGGATACCAAAATGACTGTTTTGCCCTCGTAATTAAAATAACAGAACCTATAAAAATCCCAATTTTTCATGTTGGCGCGACGTGCCATAATCGCACCAGCTTATTGGAAATTGGACAATTGGAAAACTGAGCCTTGGTGCGATGCGGTGAAATCTTATTGCCACCTTGGTTGTGAATTGAAAAGACACCACGATGTGGTGGAATCGCGGAGGCTTATTGGATTTTGACGATTACCATTTCGTCTAGCTCTGCGACGCACTGAAGTACCAGGTGGTACATTGTCTCACTAAAATAGCACTAACTCTCTGCCCGAGTTTAGACGAATTTGATATCGATGGAAAACTTATTCAATTTCTGACGTGATAAAAAGTCGATATTAGGGAAATTCTACACCGTTGTAAATATTTCTCATTGGTAAGTCAGACCTTACTCTTCTTAAGGATGAAACTCGACTTAAAGAAAATTCGGGGTATTACAAGAACCTTAATCGAAGACACACCCTTAGTACAACCAACGAACCTGCCTATCCAAGATCTCAATCGGGACCTCTTCATAAGACAAAGAATCAGTGATACCCAATCCTTCCAAAGGAATAATCGAAGAAAGCCCACCAATGCACTTCCTCAATGTGGAAACATGAAAGAACAGATGAACCAAGCTCAAGCTAGAAGGCAACTCCAGCTCATAAGCAACATTACCAGTTCTTGGCAAACCACACTACTCCCTTCACGGGAGATACCTTAAGAAAAACCTTATCCCCAACCTCCAATTCCAAGTCTCTACGCCTAACATCCGCATAGGACTTTTGGTGACTTTGGGTAGCCTTAAGCCTATCCCAAATTACCTTTACCTTATCCATAGCCCGGTAAATCAAATTAGGACCAAACATGTCTGCCTCACCAAGCTCAAACAAACCAATAAGAGATCCGCACCTCCTGCCATACAATGCCTCAAAAAGGGCCATACCAATACTAGAATGATAACTATTATTGTAAGCAAACTCCACCAAAGGTAGATGCTCAACCCAATTGCCACCATAATCAATCACACAGGACCAAATTATATCCTTCACTATCTAAATAGTTCTCTCTGCTAGCCCATTCGTCTACGGATAGAAAATAGTACTCAGACTCATCTTGGTCCCCAACCCTCTCTGCAAAGATCACCAGAAGTGAGATGTAAACTGCGTTACCATAATAAAAATAATAAAAATAGGCACCCCATGTAGCTTCACAATATCCTGAAGATACAGCTTCGCATAATTCTCCACCAAGAAGGTAGTCTGCACTGTCAAAAAATGCACAGACTTAGTCATCCTATCCATGATGACCCAAATTGAATCATATTCATTTCAAGATCAAGGAATACCGGCAACAAAGTCCATATTGGTAACTTCCCACTTCTACTCAGGCAAATCAGTTTCTTGAAACAACCCTCTTAGCCTCATGTGCTTAACCTTAACCTGTTGACACACCATGCACTTGGCCACAAATTCAGCCGCATCCTTCTTTATACCATTTCACCAATAAATCTCCTTGAGATTATGATACATCTTAGTCGAGTCGGGATAAAAAGTATAGCATGACTTATGTGCCTCAGCCAAAATCCTTTGTCGTAACCTGTTGACAACAAAAACACACAACCTCCCTTGGTACCGTAAAATACCATCGCCACTGATCTCAAACATCACTACCTTTTGCCCACCAATATCACTCTTGATTTTCATCAAGATAGGATTTAGTACTTGTTTTTCCTTAATCTTCACACCAAGAGATGATCAAACAAATTCTTGCACCACCACACCACTATCCTTGGAGTCCAAGAGGCGAACTCTAAGATTAGCCAAACAGTGAATATCCTTCACCAATTCCTACTTTTCTTCCTCCACATAAGCCAAACTCCCCATAGATAACCTGCTAGGAGAATCAACAACCACATTAGCCTTAATTAGGTGATAGTGAAGACTCATATCATAATCCTTGAGAAGCTTAAGCCATCTCCTCTACTTCAGATTAAGCTCTTTTTAAGTGAAGATATGCTGTAGACTCTTATGATTAGAAAAGATATCCACACGAACACCATACAAATAATACCGCCATATTTTCTAAGCAAACACATCCACCAATAGCTCCAAATCATGAGTAGGATAATTCCTCTCATGTACCTTCAACTGCCTCGAAGCATAGGCAATCACCTTCTTATGTTCTATGAGCACACAACCCAGCCCTACCCGAGATATATCACAATAAACCACAAACTCATCATTGTCTTCTAGTAAAGTCAGAATTGGAGACGAAGTTAACTTATTATTTAACTTCTTAAAACTCTCTTCACAAGTATTTGATCAAAAAAACTTAACCTTCTTCTGAGTTAACTTAGTCAATGAAGCAAATATCGATGAAAAGCTTTCCACAAACTGCCTGTAATGCCTAGCTAAACCCAAGAAGCTTTGAATGTCGAATGAAGTTGTAAGTCTAGGACACCTCTTCACCACAACAACCTTTTACAGATATACCATGATCCCTTCACTAAAAACAATATAATCCAAGAAAGTTACGGCGTTCAACCAAAACTCACACTTGGAGAACTTGGCATATAATTGATGTTTCTTTAAGGTTTACAACACCATATGGAAGTGATTAGCATGATATACCCCCGCTCTTCAAATAAATCAGAATGTCATCAATGAGCACGATAATGAAAGGATCCAAATACTGATAAAAAACTCTATTCATCAGATCCATAAACACTGTCGGAGCTTTAGTCAACCCAAATAACATTATCAAATCCTCAAAGTGCTCATACCAAGTACGAAAAGCCATCTTAGGGATATTCACCTCCCTAATCTTTAGTTGATGATACCCAGACCAAGGATCTATCTTTGAAAAGAATTTGGCACCTTCCAACTGGTCAAACAAATTATCTATCCTTGGAAGAGAATACTTGTTATTGATCGTCACCTTGTTCACCTGCCTATAGTTAATGCACATTTGAAGGAAACCATCTTTCTTACGTACAAACAACATCAGTTTACCTTAAAGAGATACACTAGGATAAATAAACCCTTTATCTAGAAGATTCTTAAGTTTTTTTTGCGTTCCCTTAACTAAGCCGGAGCCATTCTATACAGAGGGATAGAAATTGGATGAGTGTCTGAAATTAGATCAATACCAAACTCTATTTCCTTATCTGGAGGAACACCAAAAAGATCATCTAAAAAAACCTTGAGAAACTCATTAACCATTAGAATTGACTAGAAAGAAGGACCTTTTGAGTTAGAATCTTTAAGTCAGACTGTGTGATAAAGACACTCTTTAAAGATTAACCTCCAAGCTCTAAGATAAGAAATAAACCTCCCCCAGGATCTACAGAAACACCCTTCTATTCAATAACCGGCTCACTAGAGAACCTAAAAATAATCTGACGGGTCCGATGATCCAAGGACGCATAATAAGAGTGTAACCAGTCCATACCTAGAATGACATCAAAATCCACTATATCCAACTCAAACAGATTCACCAAGGTTTTTTTTCCACCAACAGATACCACACCCCCTATAGACTCTCTTAGTAATATTTGAGTCACCTACTAGGATAGAAATAGAAAAAGGATCTGAAATAACTTTTGGATTAAAACCAAAAGATATAACCACATAAGAAGTCACATAGGAAAGAGTGGACCTCGGATCAAGCAAAAATTATATGTCACGAGAGAAAATTTTTAACTTACCAGTAACGACATCTGGTGATACCTTAAATTCCTGTAGAGACACCAAAGCATACAACCTGTTCCGACAAACACTAGAACTAAGAGTATTAATAGAAGTAGATGCACCACCACCAGGTGTAGGAGTAGAAGATAAAGCCATGGGAATCTTATTCGCCCTTATAGCAACCTTATTAACTGGATAATCCCTGAGTCGATGGCTAGCCTAACCACACTTTAAGAATTTGTCCTTTCTTTTATCACAATAACCCCAATGAGGATGATTACAGAACCGACAAAGAGGGCATGAAGAAACTTATCGACCTTCACCTGCCTGACATTAGGCACTCTGCGTGTAATACCTTGTACTTTTCCTAGCTTGAAAAGTTTTCCAAAAAAGTTAGAAGCTTTCTTTAAAAGATGAATCCACTTTTATACACATATTATTTTCAATATTTTCAATTTTTATCATGTGGGAAATCGAATAAGCTTTCCATTGATACCAAATTCACCTAAATCTGACACCCGGGTGAAGAGTTAAAGCCTTTTTAGTAAGACAATGTATCACCTGAGCCTTCAGTGTGCCGCGGAGATAACTCAAATGGCAATTGTCAATTTCTAGTATTTCTCTGTAATAATAGAGCATTGTGCGAAACTTCCAGGTTGCAGACAAGGTGGCAACGCAATAGCTCCGCATCGCACCACCATGTAATTTCCCATTTGTCACTTTCCAGTGACTTGGCGCGATAGTGGCGCATCGCGCCAACGATAAAAATTGGAAAATTTTCTCAAAAATGAAAGATGTGTCCAAGGTTAAAAGGGTTAATTTTCCACCCCTATATATACCCAATAACACGTGATTTAGTCATTCTTCAACCAAAATATACTAGTTTCTCTTAAGAACAAGCTAGGGTTTCTATTGGGGATTCAAATTCAAGAAGGTTTCACTGTCAATTCTCAAGAAATCACATCCCAGGTATGCGTAGTATTCATTCATGGACTCTTTTCATCCATGAAGCCCGACAATCTCTTTTCTAAGTTTAAGTTTATGGATTTCTTTATGAATTTCATATTGGGTTTGTTTTGTTTATGTTGAGAATGATCAATTGAATTCAAATCCATTTTGGGTGATCAATTTTATCTGGAATTGATTTGTATAGATGTATATTCATGTGAACCTATAAATAAACCCTAGGATGATAAAATTAGAGATGAATCATGATGATTAATTGTTGTATAATGTTACCTACATGTGCTATGCCTACCATGTGTATGATTAAATGCCTAGATGAAGGAACAATGCCCAACTAGTATGATATTATGAAATCCTCATGTATGTACAAGCTTATGCATATCACATGTTTAATGAAGTTCTTCAATATATGAATTATGAATTATGTTATTGGTCATGTGTTCAAGTAAGCCATGCAATGTCAGTTTCTTCTCATCGAGTCCTGGGGGTACTTGTACCCGAATATTTAGCTATGTGCCTAGAGCCATGTTATGTTTTCACGATCTCCTCAGTCAAGCTATGATCCATAGAACTTAGTCGGTCATGTAACTCAGGAAATCTCAGAAATCTCAGTAATTTCATGTCACGCCTCAAATCCTATTAAGGAGGACTGGCACCCGTAACCGAGGAGGCCCGGGGGAACCAGCTCATAACCTTATACTTCCCATGCATACCTCTATGACAACTCGAAATTCGGACAGCATCATGTCGCATATAAAAGGAAGTAATCACCTGTATAAGCTCAAGCACACATATATATATATATATACAATCCTTGGCCGTTGGAGCCATCATGTCTATTAACAAAATACCTCCTCGACTGTACATTAGGTCTACAAAGCCTCTAGATAATACACAGAGTTTAACTAAGGTTGGGACACACCCCGCCATATAACTAACTTCTATACAATACCAAAAGTGACTGGATATGACACAGAAAGCCCCGAAGCAAACTGGAGCTCACCAAAAGCAGCTGGGTATCCTAGCTCCTACTTGAGCGGTGTATGAGCTGAGGTACCTGTGCCTGCAGCATAAAATGCAGGTCCCCCGTGGGGGACGTCAGTACGAAATATGTATCGAGTATGTAAAGCTGTAGATAATCACATATGATATAGGAGCTCAATAGAAACCAGAAACAAGTGAATAAATCGTAATAGGAGTGGACCACACTTACTAGAAGTTGTGACAACCTGTACATTGAATTTATTCAATCACTTTACCTTCGTTCTTATCATCTTTGTAATCATTACTGTACTGTACTGTGACCATTAGGCTGCCTCCAGTACATATCAACTGGGATCGACCCATGCTAGGCTTATGCCCCTGGGATACCACCCATAAACACATAAATAGGGATTGACCCATGATAGGCTTATGCCCCTGGGATACCACCCGATAAGAGAGAACTTCCATCACTTAGTTCAATTAATCTTTGAGATTGTTATTTCTGTCGCCACCACATTTTTTGATACTTTGAAACAATGATACATCAATAAGAGATTATAAATAGACCATCAATGTAATAACAATGAAGTAAGAACTCATTGGCACATCAATAAAGTGTTTTTGAGTCATCAATGCCATAACAATGAAGTAGGAACTTATTGGTATATCAATGAAACGTTTTGGAGTCATTAATAGCACATGGATCTTGTTCGAGTAACCGGATACCTTCTGACATTCATTAGTGCAATAAATATGTAAGATTTGGAAAACAATTGAGTATTGGAATGTCTTGACATCTTGTAGGGTGGAAACAAGTTCATTGGTAACGTAGGACATCATACAAAATCATTATGGATCACATGTTACTGAATAACTTTGGAAACTTTCTTAATAGAACAATTGTTCACTTTCATGCCAAAGATATGGTATAGAGTATGCTTTACATACCTGACTGTCAACCTTCAATACTAGTCCCAAATGGACTTCTCGTCTTTTCGGATTACTTATCTATAATGAACATATATAGCAATCTAGTATTAGCGACCAAATGTCACAATTCAATTATTTGAATTCACCAAACTAGTGGTTAAGTAGTAAGCCTTAATTACACCTTAAAGGGTGTCACTTTAACCCTCTTATACTCCAATTACATTCATGTGCCATGCATATTCATACAACATCCTCCAATATCAAGTTTGGATTCATTTATCCTTCCAACCAATCCATTAAACCAAATTGAACCATAGACATAAATAATCATCAATTCAATAGTATATCACCATATCCACCTTCCATAACTCAATTACCATATCCATCTTCCACAATTCAATACAACCAAACCATGCAAAATAGTCCATAACCCTATTTTCATCACTTTTCAATAACAACCAATACATATAATCCTCCATCACACATATACATATGGAAGAGAACAAAGACAAACAATATTCATACCTTAGAATTCACCTCTTGATTATGCAATCCTGTTTGTACATATAATAGGTGCCGTTCGCAGCTCTCGAGATGACAAACGCAGTTATCGAATTACTTTGGAATTTCTACGGTTGAATCAAAAGTAATTTAAAGGTCCAATTTGGCTAGGGTTTGTTCTTTCTCAATGATTGATGATGAAAATGAGTTTTTGAACTCATATACATGTATATATATACATATTCCCATCCATAATATCATAGGGAATGACCAAAGTGCCTCTAAAATTTAAATAATGTCAAATCTGTCCTTTGGTGGACTATTTTGATAAGCTAAAGTAGATCGACCATAACTCTTTGCTCCGATATCGGATTTGGGTGAAATTAATATAGTTGGAAAGATAATTAAAAGGGATTTAATTTTGTATAAAGTAGGCCACCCAGTTTGTCCTCTACAAGGATTTATGGTCATTTGAAGTTGACCCTAAAAATCTGTTTTAAGAGGCTGAAGTAAAATGAGTATAACTCCTTACTCAGATGTTGGATTTGGATGAAACCAATTGAATTGGAAAGAAGACTCAAAGATCTTTCTTTTCATAGGTCGCAACTCTCCCAGTTCATTATATTAAGTGAGTTATGATCGTTCAAAATTGACCCAAAAAATTGGCTGGCCTCATAGTTTGTATGCAGGAAATTTTCCTGCACATTTACTATTCCCAATATCCCGGCCACCGTTTTATAGTTTCAAACGTGCTCGATTATATCCGAAACCTATCCGTTTTTGGAAATCTTTATATCGTTGGAAATCTTATTCAATAACCTTCGCATGGAACCATCGATGGGCAAATTCCGGTATAAATAAAATAAAAAAATTAATTCTATATAAATAAGACCAATACACGTACTTGAATATGCCAATATATGTACTTGAATATGGGGTGTTATATTTCAGTAGCTCAATAATCTCAGTAACCTCAGTATTCCCAGTCAATCTCAGTAACTTCCGTATTCTCAGTCAGTCCTCAGAACTCAGTATATTCCGTCAGTCAATGGAGCTCAGTAATTTAGTTTAGCTCCACTAGACAATACCACTAGTATTAGTTTAGTTTAGTTAATCAGCTCAGTTCAATTATTCAGTTGAGTATCTTTCAGATGGGAGTACGATTCAGCATTGAGAGAGCCTAGGGATGGGGGCTCACCCGCTAGATAGGACGAGCAATCCCTAAGTTCCTTAACTACGTAACTAGCATAGGTACGATATGTCACCCGTTAGATAGGACTGGCATACTCAGGGATCACCCGTTAGCACATTTAAATGTATAGGACTGATCCCAGGGGTCACCCGCTAGATTAGGACTGACTCCACATCAATTGTATTTACTAGTGGCGCGGTACTGGCACCCTTCCAGCTGGGGCTATAAGTTGGACCCCAGTTAGATTAGTATGGGGCATGTTAGTTAGATGAATACATCCCACAGTTTCAGTTACAAAATCAAGACTATTAGATACAGTCAATTTAGCTCAGTAGTATTAATTTAGGACTGTTAGATACAGTCACTCCTTATAATTTTAAATAGACTCTAGGATCACCCACTAGACAGGACTGATCTCAACTATGGTCAATCAGTAACGGTATCATCAGATTTAGAGATCACCCGCAAGATAGGACTAATCTCAGATTCTGTTACTCAAATACAGTATGGAACTTAGCTAGTTCCTTTAGATTCAGGACTGTCAGATATAGTCACTCATATTATCAGTTATATTAGTTATCAGAACTTATATTATTAGCATTCAGCTTTAGAACTGTCAAAAAGTCAACCAGATAGTTCTTTAGAATTAGAACTATCAGACATAGTTATCCATGTATTAATAATATAATATCAGTCCCTCATTAGTCAGTAATACAGTATCCGTTTCTCATACATCAGTAACTTAGATGTCAATGTCAGTACACTCAGTAGTCAGAATTCAGTATCCAGTCCTATCATGATCTCAGTTACAGTTACGTACGCATGCATGTATTCTCACATTCATGTTAGTCAGTCAGTTAGTATTGTTCATGTGTATGAACCTATTGTATTCAACCTACCTCACTTGCATACCAGTACATTCAAAGTACTAACGTATTTGCGTTATGGTGTCTTATACCATAGGTTTAGAAGCACAAGCTCCAGAGAACCAGTAGCATCCTAGTTCAGTGATCAGAATTAACAATGAGTCCTCATCCTTCGAGAACATGATGATCATATTACTATTTTAGTTTTCAGTTTATTTCAGTAGTTTAAGTTAGTTGGGGACATGTCCCATTAACTCCTTATTCAGATAGTTTAGAGGCTTTCAGACTATAGTATGTTTAGACAATTATCTCAGTTGTTTTGGTATTGTTATGCCATATTTTTTTAGTTATGTACTAGTATTGAACCTTATGGGCTTTCAGTTCATGTTTCCGTATTTACGATATTATTACTATTATTTAGTGCTCAGTTTCCAGATACCAGTCATGGGTTAGCTTATGGTTTTTCGAGGTCATGGGCACCGTATAGCGTTCCGAGTACTAGATTCGGGGTATTATACTGTGCCCAAAAATTATCACCACCATGATAATGCATGTTGCCCGACTGGTAAAATGCACTGGCAGTAGAGTAGGAACTAGAACTCCCCCACTTCTTTTTCTGCCATTTGCCACTATTTCGACCACCTTAAGACAGAGCACCTCCCCGGATAAAAAACCCACTCCTCTTACCCTATCTATCCTAAAACTCTACATTCTTTCTCCTTTTATCCTCTACCTTCTACATATGAACAATCATTCAAACCAGTAAGTCACTTACACTTAGCATGCAGATTTCTTTGAAAGTTTATTTAAATTGTTACATTATTATTTTACTTATGCATTCACCATCACATGATCAGTACATTACAAAAGTATTGATCCACATGTAAGTATACGTGCTACATTGTTAATAATATAGGTACCAGTTCAGTTGTAGTCCATATATCACGATTAGACAGTTGTAGATTCCAGCCAGCAGATGATGAGTCCTCCTACTTTGGGGACTTCAGTTAGATGTTATTTATGTACTTGACTTTCTTTCACATATGTATTAAGTAGTGGTAGTTAGAGTCGCATCCCAACAATCTATAGTAAGTATAGTAGAGGCTTTATAGATGTCAATCAGAGTCAATCATGTAATTTCAGTTCTTTTTTTCAGCTTTATCAGAATGTAAAATTGTATCAGTATTTTATTTTCCCGAGATTTCATCATGATTATGTTTCTGCATAGTAAACTCAGTTATTTTACACATATTTAAATCAGTTTCTTAATAGTATGCCATCTCATGGGTTATCTTGGGATCACTTGTGGTCCTAAGTACCGTGTGACATCTGGGGGGTAGTCTCGTGGCATTACAATGGTATATATTGCACCACATTTATAAATCTGCTAAATAAAGAAGATTGTTAGCTTCCTATAATAACTTAATTGAATGCCTATCAGAAGATACTACTTACAAAATTCCATGTAGTTTACATCGCTTATTTGCCACACTATTGGTATATTGTAATCCTACTAACCCAAAAACTTTATAGGAAAAATTTGAAAAACCCATGTTTGAAGATTTTACAATTACAATAAATATACAAACAACTAACATTCATTATATAGTTATGAATCACATAAACACCATATTACATTCAATGGGATGAAATATAAATGAGTTCAAACTTATATAAATTTTTTTTACATATTTTAGATTTTCTTACAGAATAATGTAAGAGTCTAGAGACATCTATTTAGAAAGAAACATAGTTATAACTAAAGAAGATTTTAATGATATATATTATACTAAATAAAGAGTAGCATACTGCTTACAATGCCATTATTAATAAAATATTCTCAAATAAATTGGAAGCTTTTAATATTAATGGACTAGGAGAAATTGGAAAAACTTTTTATTCTGAGATTTACTCACTATTGTAAGATCCGAAGGTCTTATTACTTTAGCTACAACAACTTCCAGTGTTGCAGGTTCTGCACTCCCCAGAGGACGAACTGCTCAGTTATGCTTCAAAATTCCTATCAACATAGGCAAAAATTATAATTATAATATAAGTAAACAAAGTTCACTTGCTGCTTTAATTCAAGATACCAAGTTAATAGTATGGGGTGAAGTATCAATGGCAACGAAAAAACTTCTAGAGACTTTTGATTTATTTCTAAGAGATCTTATGAGTATAAATAGACCTTTTGGTGGAAAAGTTATTATTTTTGGAGGTGATTTTAGACAAATGTTACCAGTTGTTAAAAGTGTAGTAAAAGAAGATTTCATTTGTGAATGTTATTGAACTCAGATATTTGGAATTATCTTAAAAAGTTTTGGCTAACTGAAAATATGCATGCATGAGAAGAGCCTACATTTTGTGAATATTTACGTAGAATTAACGATAGAAAAGAACAAGTTATTCACCATGACAAAATTAAGATTCCGGAATCCTTTCTTATTTCTTTTACAAAGGAGAAAGAGCCATTAAAAAAATTATTCAAAACTATTTACCCAGACTTAAACATGATCATGATGGATACATCTGATGTAACATCAGATGTTATCTTAATAACCGAAAATGATTTTGTAAATAAAATTAACCAAATGTTCATAGATCAATTCCCTGGTACTGATGTAACATTAGTTGGTATTGATGAAACTGTAGAGCCAATTGACCAAAGCGAGTTTGAAGATTTCTTACATACTTTAAATCCTGCTAGATTGCCTCCTTATAAGTTAGTTCTAAAGAAAAATTGCCGAGTTATATTACCACACAATTTAAATCCTTCTGAAGGTTTATGTAATGGTACCCACTTAATTTGTATTGATTTTACAGCTCATATTATTAGTTCTAAAATTGCAAGTGGGGATTTCAAAGGCAAATATGTTTTCATTCCCCGCATACCATTATTATCACCACAAGATGAAAAATTTCCAATTCAATTCAAGAGAAAAAAATTTCCCATTCGATTATGTTTTACTATGACTATAAACAAAGCTTAAGGTCAAACACTAGATTTGTTTGAATTTACTTACGGGAACCTGTATTTTCACATAGCCAACTTTATGTTACTTTATCAAGAGCAAAAAGCTCAAACTGTGTAAAAATGATAATACAACCAACAACAGCAGATGATCCCGATGATCATTCTACTTACAGTATAGTATATAGTGAAATTATTAAAAAGGCATTCTCTTAAAAATAATTTTCACTGATTTCATATAAATTTTCTACATTTTGATTTTTACTATTTGAAATTCGTCAATCAACTCCTACGCTACTCCTACAATCTCAAATATCTTTATCTTTTGCTGGTAGTCGACTTTAGAATTTCAAATCTAACCAAACTTGGAAGCACCTCTTCACAAACATTCCTAATGAGTACCTTTGATTATATGTGTTCAAAGTAAGAATCTAATTGTATCTAATATTATGTGATATTTTATAGCTGTATTTTCCAAGTTTTCTATGCTATGATAATATCTACAATGCTTCTATCTCCTAAAATTTTTATTGGTTTCAACAATCATATTCAAAATCACTCCACAATATATTTATTTCCCTGAAGGTAGCTTAAATACAATCAATGTGAATAAAAATATGTCCTTATGTGCATCAATGTGTATGTTAGAATGAATAATGAATATAATGTCTTTTATGTTCCCTTTCAATGAATGACCTTAAGCTACTGCCTGAGTCTTTATGGGCTTAAACTTATCTACTGGGCTACTACTTAATTATTAGATTTTCTTCATTTTCTGTTTCTGCTCATCCAGGGAATACCTGAAAATATATATACAGGTTGTGAAGCTTTATGTTATTTTACACTAATGAATCAGTCACCATTTTCATGAATCCTTGGCAAGAGCATTTAAGCGTTTATGATGCTATAAACGGTAAAATAGATTTTGCATTGTAACGTAGGATGTTTAAAATTTATACATTTCTAATATAAGAATATTTTTGTTTGCTTAGGGAGGACAAAAAAATATGCCAACAAAATAATCCTTTTTATCTTGAAATTCTTTTTCTTCATGTCATCCTTGGAAGGGGTTAGGGAAAGGAGTACCAGTAGAATACTACTTAAAAAGGTGCTCTATACTATAATGGTATGTTTTAAAACCACACTTTTATAAGAAGGTGAAAAGGAGATTTAAAGCTCAAAGTTGTGGCACAAATAAATTGATCCAAACATTGTATTATCCTTTTTAACTGAAGAATTAATTGGTCAAGACGTTTGATATATGTTTATATATATTTTTCCTATGATGAGATTGTAGTACATAAGTTCACAAACATGCCCAGTTAATTGGAGCAATAGTTTTGCCTCTTTTGCTTTATTATTCATCTTCAAATTAATGTGGGTTAGTTTAAATTCTTTTGCCAACTGTACTGCAACAGATCTAAAGAAGCAGAAATTGTACTAAAGCATTACTTAAATTAGTAATTTGCTTAATTTCTCTTGAGATCTTCTATGTTTCTTATGAAATGGTCTAGCTATTTTCTATCAAACATATGAGAGCTCAAAGAAATATATGTGATACGATTCAAATGGCCAACATAGCTTTTGATGCCATCATTCAATGCCCACACATGAAGAATTGAGTCGTGATGACCTCGAGGACACAAGAACATACATGGAGGACCCATTTTGATCACTCAATAGAGTAATTCCACATATGGAAGGTTTATTAGGGCTTGTAACATATTTTGGAAAAGCCTTGGCATAAGGAATAAAGAACCCTTGTGGGTTATTTTCGAAATAGCCACTTTTGGGATATTTTTGTAATAGGCTAGTTTTTCAAAGGCAACTAATATAAATAGGTTCCTTAGACATTTCATTAGTATGTTTTTGAATATTTTCACATGATATATTTATGAACTCCATTTGGAGTGTTTTGGGGGCTTGGAAAAGCCGATGTTTAACTTTGCTTAGAAATGATGGTTGTAAGGAGGATCTAATCCTCTTTGTGGTCACCGTAATAAATTGGTGTTTGATTCTAAAAGTTTTAGGGAACTTAGAGTTTGATATAGTCATTGGTTCTTACTTCTTTGTAGTTTCATATGTCAGTTTATCTATCTTTACTTTCTTGGATCTTGCAGTTTTAGCTTCCTTAGGTAGATTTCTACATTTCGTAGCTAGATCTGTATCATTTGATATTAAAGCCAAGCTTTATTTCATTAATACAAAGTCAATCTTGGGTTTGATATCTTGAAAATCACAAAAAAAAGTGTTAAAGCTGAAAATCCCACAAAAAATATTTTGTTCCCATTTTTGCCCTTGGCCGAGACTTTGGTATTTGAATTTTTATTTATTTTGTGTGTTTCTAGTGTTAGATCCTTGTTCCATAACACTAATAGAGTCCAGATCTTGAATTTAAGCTTATTCCGGGTTGATTTGAATCATCTACCATTGTTGAGCATGAAGTTAAAGAAACTTGATAGGAGGATGTCGAAATTGGAAGGGTTTTTGTTAAGATTTTGGTTTGAACGTGTCTTGATTGTGTTTGGGAGCTCAAAATGATTGTGTTTGGGAGCTCAAAATGATCTTGAATCTTGAAATTTCATTCAAATCCAAGGTCAATTGGCTAAGGTTCCATAATGTTCTTGCTGTTCTTCATGTTCTTCATATGTTATTGAAGAAGAACATTCAAAAAGTAGTTATTTGATCCCGAAAGAGAGAAAAAAGAAGGTGTGGTACTTTTCTGTCCCAAAGAATGTTCCAATCATATTCAGTCTTCCAAAGGAAGAAAGAACAAAAGGCATGTAAAGGGAATATTCTTAAGGAAGGAGACAAAAGAAAGTACAAGGAGGGACCGCAAGAAAATTCAAGCTCTCTTGAGTTTGAATGATCAATTGAAAGGCTCCAATTCTTGTATTTTCATCCAAAAGCCATCTACCACACCTCCAACAGGAAGAATAAAGATTGAAACACAATTTAAAAGCAATTGACAAGTGATCAATAATTCAAGAACCAACCTAAATTGCTACTTGAGGCAGCCACGTCATTCAACCCTTAGAATATCCTTAATCTATTGGATTCTAAGTTTATTTTCTTTAATTCTTTGGTTTCTTTTTCTTCATTCTAATTCTAATTAGCAACTAGTAATCACCTACTTAGTTGTGAGTTAGTTTTGAATTTATTTCTTTCTTTGTCCTTTCTTTGTGTGCTTTTATAGTTTTGAGTCATTCTGACTTCTTTGTTTCAAGTCCGCAAGTAGATTTTGTTTTCCTTGAGTTGATCAAACAAGAATCCACTCCGACCAAAAAGTAGAGATTGACACTTTATTATCCATCGGAGTGTAAGAAACTTTCAACATTCATCGCTCCAATTATGAGGATCACAAAGGTGAGCTCATACAAGTGTTGGTAAGAAGGTTTTACTACTAATCTTGTTTGTTCATTTTGTAGGTACAAGGTGATATAAGAGAACATATTGTAATGACCCGAGACTACTCCCTAGTCATTACACGGTACTTATGATCACAAGTGATCCCAAGCTAACCCTTGTACTTGCATAACTCATGAGCAACTGAAATAAATACATAAGTTTAAAACGAAATAAGCGAAAGATACATATTTAGTTGAACATGTTCAGAACAAAATATTTAAAATGATTACAACTCTGCTTTATACTTAACTCTACTGACTGTCTATGAAGCCTCTACTAGTATTGACTATAGGTAACCGGGACATGACCCCCAGCTATCTCGAATCAATACGACTGAAAAAAGAAAAATACAATACTACTCAAACTATGACTAAATACAATACTACTCAAACTATGACTGACCTGAGACCTTGAATCTAAAGGATTCATCATCTGCTAACTGAAAGCTGTAAACTATATGATTATGATATGAGTGCGACATTCGGTACCTATATTATTAGACAATGTAGAACATAGACGTATATGTGGATCAGTACTTTTGGAATGTACTGAGAATGTGGCGGTGAATACATAAGTAAAACAATAACTTAATATATTCATATACTTTCAAATAATGCATACTACGTGTAAGTGACAATTTGATCTTGAATTAAATTGAAAGCCAAAAATCGTGGAAAACATGAATAATAAAGCATATGGAATAAACTTTGTGAGCTACACACTTAGTTCTAAAAGCTGTACTTTTATTCTGTTTTAGGACTTAGAGACTTTGGGAGGTTTTTCTAACCGGCATAAACCATATGAGCTGTCATGGAGTCCAATGTCTTACACACATTGGGGAGAGCTATTCTTTCTTGCCATCAAAATAGAACTTCTTATCTTAAGTGATCACTATTTTAGCCCACTATGGGCAATCTTAAACCTATGGTGGCGCATAACTTTGGGCTATGAGAACTTTGGAATCATACCCAACTCGGTGCTAAATACTACTCCCATTCTTATGCTCAGACTTTAGGAAATCCACCTTAAAATAGCACATGGTTGTAATGAAAACCAATTATACTACTATTTCTTTAAATCTCAAACTATATGAACAATGTGGATTCCTTATCTTAGCTTAGGATCAAAAGAACAATTTCTTTCTTAAATCTTGGAAAAAAGTTTGTGAAAGAGGCTCAAAATCATAATCTTGTTGAGATATCAATACTTAAACTTCGGGCTTTAAAACTCATGCTTTAAACTCATGAAAATTATGGCAAAATGTCATGCTCAATAAACTTCTTGAAATACTTCAACAATATCAAAGTAATGAAGTCAAACTCACATTATCATGCTTAAGACTTAATTGGAAATCTGTAAAATAATATCACATACATAAAGATGTGAAAATAGACATGCAAATCAACATTTAAATCACTTGTAACATCAAAATCTTCAAATGATGATAATTGGGTATGAAACTTACATTGAAATCCATGTAAACTCAATCTTAAAAACTAGTTTTGGGCACACGGATGAAAGAATATCCTTGTTCATAACCCAACATACCTTGAATGAACGGATTCTTGAAGAAATCTTGAAATTGAAGCTTAAATCCTTGTGTTTTTAGAGTTAAAGCTTGAATTATTGTTCTTAGAAAGAGGGAGGGTTTTTACATGAGTTGATTTGAAGGAGATAGGTAGATAATGCCCCTTTTTGAGTTATAAATCTTATTTGGATGGCTGGGGATGAGGGAAAAGGACTAACTACCCCTTGGCCTCTTTTTTCCCACGTAAATGACACTCGTGGTGTGACCCCCAACAATGGGAATGGACCTCGCGTCGTTCCTCCCAGAAGCTGGAATGGATTGCTTCGTGAGCTTATTATGATAACTACTGACTCTCACGAAAAAGGTTATAACTTTTTGCTCGGGTATCAGATTAAGGTGAAAGTGGTATCATTGGAAAGATAATTTGATTTTATACAATTCGGTGTGTCTTAATCTACCAAATTATTTATATAAAAAAAGTTATACTCGTTCAAATATGACTCTTGTAGAATCAAATACTATACTTTGAACGAATCTAAGGTTCTTAGCTCAACTTGGCTCTAAGTGATTTCTTTGAACATTTTTCACCTCAAAAGCACTCCACACACTAGGATAATGATCATGAAACTTATATTCATATGGAAATCATTTGTATTAGAGCATATACACATAGGAACAATAGTTAGAATTCTAGCTCTAAAATGAAGGGTGTTACATTATCTCCCCCTTGGAATCATTCGTCCGGACAGTAACTTATTGAGACTTTAGAATTATGAAGTAATGTAGACAAGACATGTCTTATAGCAAAGGATATAATTGACTTGAAACATTAAGAATTTCATCATGAAACTAATTTTCTGAACTGACTTGACTCTATTGACTTATAAGGGGTTGATTCATGCTGAGAGATTAGAATTCACTTGAAATGCTCATAATTTGATCTAACCTATAGAATCGTATAGTGATAACTGATGCAACAATATTCCAAGAGTTAATAAGGATGGAATAACATACGTAACTTCTCATTAGAAATTTTTCTTCAATGAAATATGCATAGGAATTAAAAGAAGAGAGCTTCATGGCATCGCCAAGTATATTAGGTAATCCTGAAACATGAGACAATGAGACTAAGATTGTATAATGGGTATTACACTGTATGAGCTGAAATACTTGGAAAACTAAGATCATTCACTGAACACTTAACAACTGAATTATGACTAAATATTTGAATTGTAGATATGATGCATGGACTGAACTGAATTACCTCATGGAATAGACATACGCATAAAACTTCGTATAGTGAGACTAGATGGAAAGATGGAAATCCATTAGAACTTGTCTGTCTGACTGCTAAACTAATTTACTGGCTATACGGACTAACTCATACTGAGAGCACACACTCAATTAGAGCATTTCTTCAACACTCTTTGCAAGAAGTTCTAATAATATTTAGGGAATAAGGAATTGGGCATGATCTGAATACGATATCTCGATAAGGCATGGAAACATAGCTACAACTTTATGCCATATAATAAAGGACTATAAAACATAAGCTAGGATAAAATTAATAAGCCTTAGGCTATGCAACTTCTTACTTTCAAGCTTAGAAATACTTTTCAAATACTCCCTCAACTATACTATTTCCCTTAAATACCATACTCCTTTGATTCAACTTATAATTCTCACATGGGCATTGATAAATCCCTCTACTAAAGTCTAGACTGAACTAAATTCTCTCACTATGATCAAGCCTAACTCAAAATCACAAGGTACAACAGCCACACCATAATACTAGTCTAAACCACATGATTCAACCTTCTATGTCTCTTTTAGAGCTCACACCCTAATCATAACATGCCTTACCACTTCAATGACTAACTCAAAACTCTTACTATGGATTCACTTCACTAGCGTATATTGTATTCATCCACTTAAATCCCATCCTGACATTCAAGCCTATCTTTATAACCACATATGAAGTTTAAGGCAAACACCCGTAAAGGCATACTTCACATATTCTCTAAACCTCTATCAATAAAAACTCCCACACACTACCCCAAGAACATACACACACAATTTCAACTAACTATGACATATATCAAAGACTTGGCCTCAATTTTACTTCACACTTATAGCCTTAGCTAAAATGGGCATACAATGATCTTTTGTGAACAAGAAATATTTACTCTCTCCTATGTAAACAACTATTCATCATCACTATCTAGACATAAGGAGTGGTCACTGAAAGGTTAGAATATGAGGACCTGAAGCATGAACGAATAATAAGTACAACTGGAAACTTTACTGAGGCCTGAGGAATAGAGTATCAACATCATGGATTCCCCAAGGAGATATAAACTGGGGGCATACATGACCTAAATTAAATTTCACTAGGATCATAAGTTTCTGAGAACTGATCATACTCTGATGCATGAGTTCATACTTATCATAAGATATTCAACATAAGACTAGAGTTCATAGATTCATGAGGGATAACTTGAAACATAGAGTGAAGCTGTTACTTGCTTTCTAGAGATGAGAATGGACTTAAGTACACATAAAGATTAGAAGCATTGTCCATTGGCATGGATCTCTGATGCATGACATGGATTTGGTGTGATAATGACATAAATCCAAGGAATACTCTCGAGTAAGTAGGTATCACTATCTCATCATAACTCTCATTGACATGTATCACAATCTAATTTTCAAAACTTGATTTGGTTTTGCACTCTACCATCTCCCCCTTAGGTCAAAGCTAATATTCTAAGCTTATGGGTCTACTCCATATCCTTGAATCTGAGCCAAATTTCTTTGCTTTAATGGTCTACACATAAATGCTAAACTCACATGACTAAATTATATTTCAACTTACTGACTTCATTCTTGAACAACCCCTTCATATACCATCCTTAAGTTTCTAACTTCAATAATCGTCATCAAAGACTTACATCTTATTTGCAAACATATCTACCTCACTAAACATATAATCATAGCCTACCAAGATCACACTTCTATACTTATATTTTTCCCAAATCATAAGAATCAAAATCATACTTAAAAGACTCAACACCAGCTATCCAAAACTCCTCAACTTAGCTATTAAGAACACCATATACTATATAACTAACCTTCTTCCACTTAGAAACTCAAGGGTACTACAACCACACATGACACTTAATAACCTTAGAAAATAATGCAAACCCATACCACCTTTGGCATACCTCTACATCAAACTTAACCTTAAATCAATAAACTTAAATTCTTACATGCACTGTTCAAGCATACTAGATTACCTCCATATAACTAGCATCACTAACCAAGCAATCATTATTTCCACCATGATAGTCATTCACTATTCCAACTTAGTGTCTAGTACTAGGCATAATTAACAACCCAACCTCACATAATATTCTCCCGTAGAAGCTATAAAATAAAACATCAAGAAATACTAGTCTGCTAGAACTTCATAACAATAATAATCGATCATAATTATATAATATATCTTATCATAATATGTTAGAACTTCCTCCCTCTACACATTAAGACTATTTACCAATTTATACACCTAAATTACTTTCATGACTCTATATGTTTTAGCTAATCTCCTTTTTGCAACCTCGCGGGAAGCCTAAATTAATAATACTCAACCGCCAAAGACTTCATTAATATCTTATACCTTTCTAACATAATAAATAACATCAATAACTCCTTTTCTACTTCAAGCAAATAACAGTTCACCCTAACTAATAACTAATTCTCTACCTTCCACTAAACTAACACACAATGACATATTACCAAAGTACTAACTCGATGATAAGTAAAAGTTCAACTATGTACATTCAGTCAATTGATATCACCACCTTTCTTGTCACTGCACTTCTAACTATAAGAAAGTTCTACTACTTATGGATCATAACACTCTAGGTCATAATATCCCTTGAATGCGAGCACTATTTAACAATCTAGGTTCATATTGTCTCCTTTTATGAGCATTATATGTATTGAAGAGTTAATGAGGAATCTGAATACATATCTTACTCTGTCTTAACTAAAGGACTCATGGGGATGAGGAAATAACTTTCAACTCAAGGAAAACTTATAACGCACTACCAAAATTATCACACACTGATAGTAAATCTGAGAGCATCATCTTGGGAGGAATTGGAACTTACTAATCATGTTATCTCAAGAATATAGCATTGATGGAGAAGTATGGATTAACACACGAATCGATAAAAGTTTTTGAAGGAACAACTTTACAACATGATCTAGAGATGAAAGAAAGGAAACTTTTCTTAAATGCCCTGTAGCCTCTCGAAGAAAAGTACAGACATTTCCGTACCATTCCGCAAGACTTTACTAGACACGACTTTAGAAATACCCTAGGACACTTGAACCTTGTACTCTTATACCAAGTTTGTAATGACCCAAGACTATACCTTATTCATCACACGGTGCTTATGACCACAGGTGATCCCAAGCTAACCCTTGTACTAGCATAAATCATGAGCAACTGAAATAAATACATAAGTTTGAAACAAAATTTAGCGGAAGATATATCTTTAGTTGAACATCTTCAAAACAAACTATTTAAAATAATTACAACTCTGCTTTATACAAACCCAAAACTAAAATCCAATATATTAACTCTACTAACTGTCTATGAAGCCTCTACTAGTATTGACTATAGGTAGTCAGGACATGACCCCCAGATATCCTAAATTAATAAGACTGAATAAATAAAAATACAATACTACTCAAACTATGACTAACTCGAGCCCTTGAATCAAAAGGACTCATCACCTATTAACTGGAAGCTATAAACTATTTGATTATAATGTGAGTGCTACAACCGACACCTATATTATGAGATAATTTAGCACATAGACATATATATGGATCAGTACTTTTGGAATGTACTGAGCATGTGAGGGTGAATGCATAAGTAAAACAATAACCTATTATATTCATATACATCCAAATAATGCATGCTAAGTGTAAGTGACTCACCTTGAGCTTGAATAAAATTGAAAGCTGAAAATCATGGAAAGCATGAATAATAAAGTATACTGAATCAACTTTGTGAGCCACACACTTAGTTCTATAAGATGTACTTTTATTATGTTTTAGGACTTAGAGACTTTGAGAGGTTCTTCTAACCGACATAAACCATGTGAGCCGTCATAGAGTCCAACGTATCACTCATGTTGGGGAGAGTTATTCTATCCTTGCCATCGGAATAGAACTTCTTATCTTAATTGATCACTATCTTTGCCCACTATGGACAATCTTAAACCTATAGTGGCACGTAGTTCTGGGGTATGAGACCTTTGGAATCATACCCAACTCGGTGCTAAATACTAATCTTATTCTTATGCTCAGACTTCAGGAAATCCACCTTAAAATAGTATAGGGTTGTAATGAAAACCAATTATGCTTCTCTTTCTTTAAATCTAAAACTATATGAACAATATGGATTCCTTATCTTAGCTTAGGATCAAAAGATCAATTTCTTTCTTAAATCTTGGTAAACAGTTTGTGAAAGAGGCTAAAAATCATAATCTTATTGAGATATCAATAGTTAAACTTAGGGATTTAAAACCTATGCTTTAAACTCATGCAAATTCATAGCAAAATATCATGCTCAATAAACTTCTTGAAATACTTCAACAATATTAAAGTAATGAAGTCAAACTCATATTATCATGCTTAAGACTCAATTAGAAATATACAAAATCATATCACACGCATAAGGATGTGAAAACAGACATGTAATTCAACACTTAAATCACTTGTAACATCAAAATCTTCAAATAATGATAATTGGGTATGAACCCTAAATTGAAATTCATGTAAACTCAATCTTAAAACTAGTTTTAGGAACAAGTCTAAAAGAATATCCTTGTTCATAACTCCACATACCTTAATTGAACGGATTCTTTTAGAAATCTTGAAATTGAAACTTGAATCCTTGTGTTTTTTTACTGAAAAAGCTTGAATTATTGTTCTTGGAAAGAGGGAGGGTTTTTACGTGAGTTAATTTGAAGAAGATGGGAAAATAATGCCTCCTTTTGAGTTATAAATCATGTTTGGATGGCTGGAGATGAGGGAAAATGACTAAACTACCCCTTTTCCTTTTTTACTCATGTAAATAACACTCGTGGTGTGACCCCAAGAAATGGTAATGGACCTGGTGTCGCACCTGCCAGAAATGGGAATGGATCTCACATCGTGAGCCTATGCGACTGCTTACTGCCTCTAACAAAAAAGGTCATAACTTTTTGCTCGGGTATTAGATTAAGGCAAAATTAGTATCGTTGGAATGATAATTCAATTCTTTACAATTTTGTGTGTCTTAATCTTCCCAACTCCTTATATATAAAAAGTTAGACTCATTCTAGGATGACCCTTGTAGATTCGAATACTAAACTTTGGACTAATCTAAGGTTCTTAGCTCAACTTGGCTCTTAGTGATTTCTTTGAACATTTTTCACCTCAATATCACTCCACACACTAGGATAATGATCATGAAACTTATATTCATATGGGAATCATTTGTATTAGAGTTTGTACAAGTAGAAATGATAGTTAGAATTCTTGCTCAAAAATAAAGGGTGTTACACATATCTACGATAGCCTCGTATAATTTAGACTATGACATAAGAGACTATGATTGTAGTAAAGAATGTTATGTATATGATGATGATGGAGATTATAGGGGATATGAATATAGCCATAATCAAGATATGGATGAGAATGAAGGTTACTATTTCCATAGAGAATGTGGATGAATGAAGTGCCTAGTTCTTATAGTGAGTACGAGGATGGTGAAGAGCCTTGGAAGGGTTCTTATAAAGAAGATAGGGCAAGTGAGGAGTTTCCTACTCCAATTATCAAGGCAATGCCAAGTATAGCATTCTCTTCCCTACAGCTTCTAAGAGTTATGATGAAAGTGCTCGTATGGAGTATGAAGATTCATATTCCTCACCATGTAGTACTTTTTATAAAAGTCAAATTGGAGTGAATGGTTATACTAGATATAGTGGAGCTTTTTCCATGAGAAGACACGATCATGCATCTCCGAGTTCTAAGACCACTACACCTCAAGATTTTTATTCTAGTTCCCAAACTTTTGGAGGGTATAGTAGGAGTTATGACCTACCTATTCTACCCATTTTTATAAAGTATTCAGGTCTTAAAGAGCATCTTTATTGGAAATAAAACTATGAAAGGATCTTAAAAAATTATGATATGAATGAATTTAAAAAGGCTATGTGTGCCCTTAAACATATCCGAGGTACAACATCGATTTAGTGGGATGCCAAAAGAATGTCCGACAAAAATAAAGTGCCTTGAAAGAACACATGAGAGGTACCCATGTACCATGAGGTATCTGAAGCTTTACAATATTGATCCACGAAGAAACGTTCACTCCTGAAAGGTAATCATTTGTGGAGTTTTGGGATATCTCCTTATGCTAGATAATTGGTTCTATATAAACTACATTATTCCACCTATGGTTGATCATTTAGGGCTATATCAAGAACCTCTACTTGTTACATATTCCTTGGATAGGTATAAGGTTACCGAGAGAGTGAAGGTTTTCTTCACCCGATTTGAATACTATGAGGAGGTGTGGTGTGACATCTTTCCCTTATAACAAGGTCATTTATGCTTGGGTGTTGATTGGTTTGCATAAAATAGAGTTCCAAATATGCAAAATTGGCCTAAGATTGTAATGGAACATTGGGGAAATCATCTCTTTCCACCCATTCTTCCCTAATCTCAAAGAGGTGTGACCACTTACTCCAAGCCAAAAGAAATTAAGAGACAAAATATTGAGAGGAGTAAGGATTTGGAAGGTGGAAATACAAGAATGGAAAAAGGAGAGGTTATGAGGAGTGAAGTGAGGTGGTTGCCACCAAACCGAGCTAACATTGTTTGTCCTTCTATTTCTAAGGACGTTTGTGTAGGTACCAACATGGCAAACAGAGGAGGACAAGTACAAAAAGAGAAGATTCCCTTTGAAGATTTGATGAGGGTAACTTAGATGATTCCAAAGCTTGTGGAGGACCTTCACATCAAGGTAAAGAAGAATGTGCTCAAGAACTTCAAGGTAAAATAGCTATCTCATACATTTTTATGCATGTGAATGATGATTGTATGGCTAGTATCCCAATGTGTGTGAGTAGTAGTTTACCTACTTATGAGTTTATCAATTATTTTCCTCTTATTAATAATGTACATATTGTGAGTATTGATACACTAGTTGATCCTATTGATGAACAAATTGACTCTTCTTGTAAGATTAATTTGTGTCCTCCTAGTGTTGAATCCATTGTGAATATAGATACACTAGTTGATCCAATTGATGACCAAATTGACTCTTCTTGTAAGATAGATTTGTCCACCTAGTGTTGAAGCCATTGCGTTGAATGATAGTTCATCATTTTTGGAAATTGTGTTGATCAACTTATATACGAAACTAGTCCACCACTTAAGGATGTGTGTGTTGTAATTAATGGTCCTAAATTAAGTGAAGAACTTGAAAGTGTTGGTCAAGAAGATAGGAGTGACCCCTTGAGAATGTTTTCTAAAGAAGATCCTATGGATTTTCTTGCTCATAGGGATGATTATGTGTTTGAAACTTCTTTGGAACTTGATGGTTGCCTTTGAGAGAGTGAACTTGTGTTATGACCCGAGACTACCCCTTAGTCGTAACATGGTGCTTGGAACCACAAGTGATTCCAAGCTAACCTACAAACTGGCATACTATTAAGTAACTAATTTATAATCTATTAAATAACTGGTTCTGCTGTGCATATAATCATAAAAAAATTTGGGAAGAATTATAATACTGATACAATTTATAATCTGATAAAACAGAAGAGAGAATAGAAATTACATGACTAACTCTGACTGACATCTATAAAGCCTCTACGATACTGACTATATATAGCTAGGACATGCCTCCAACTACCACTAATCAATACATATGAAGAATAAAAATAAGGTACATGAATAATATCCCAAAATAAGAGAATTCATCACCTGCTGGCTGGAAATTGCAACTATATGATCATGATATATGGACTACAACTGGTACCTACATTATGAAACAATGTACCCACACATACATATATATATGGATCAATATTTCTGGAATGTACAGAGTAAGAGGGGGTGAATTTAATAAGTAAAACTAATTTTATATGTAATCTTAAAACATGCATGCTATGTGTAGGTAGACTCACCAAGAGACTGAAATATATTGAAATCCGAAATAAATTAAATCATGAGTAACAAACATAGTCTGATAAGATGGTGAATCACTACGCTTAGTTTCTTAAAACCTTACTTTTGTAAAATAAGTAGAACTAAAGCTGGGATACAGTAAAGCACGAATACATGAACATATAAAACCAAACATACATGTACTGAGCTGATCTGATTAACTAAATAACTGATGCTTGAGTGCCGAAAAGATCTAAATCTAAGAAAAGGGATAACTAGCGGCATATACTAAGTAGCTGATTGATGAACACATACTACTAATTTCAAACACTAAATAGCTAATGACTGAATACTAATCATGTAATCCTAACTGTACTTAATCTGAATAACTGGACTGAAACTATGGGGTATTGTGCATATGAGATAAGGACTAACTAAACAATATGAGATAACTGAGAATAGATGCATGAAAGCTGTAAAATCTGAGAATATATGACCAAGCAGATAATGTTTCCAAAATAATTTGTAAAACTAAAATACTGAAGTCTGATTAATGAATAACTGAGAATCTATATGATTTGATCAAGCAAACCTGAACTGAAACCACACTGAGTACTGTATTGATACTATGGGTGATATCATCTAACTGACATGCCCAAATCTGAGCTAATTATGGTCTAACTTGTAACCCAGTTAGAAGGGTGTCAGTACCATGCCACGGGTACTAAAAATGGCTATGTGGATCCGCTAAACTAATGTCCTGAAGGACTAATGAGTTACCTTCAATTGGAAGGTGCTCTAATGAGATATGTATTACCCTCAACTGGCAGGTAAACACTTTATTAACCCTCAACTGGTAGGTTGATATTCTAACCTACCGCTAGCTATGTAGTTCTTGAACTCAGAGACTACTTCTAAAGGTCACACCCTCTACAGACAGGTGAGCCCCCATCCCTAGATTTGCTCGGTGCTAAATCCTACTCTCAACTAAAAGACATGGAAATACTAACTGGTGCATGCATTAATAATTAATAATCTCAGATCATGGTATTTTGAAAGTAATAGTGCATACAAATTCTGAGGTAATTATTAACATATAAACTGATAATACTTATCATGAATAAGAATAGCTAAGTGTACTGGTAAGATTCATGGATTAACTGTCTGAATACTTGAATAGTTGAATTAATGTAAATCATATAGGTATCAGGTGTTCATAACCCACTAGCATTGAATGACTACAACAATAAGGACATATACAAGCTTTGAAAACCATAATAGGGAATCATCATTCAAAATCCAACATTTAGACATTTCATCAAACACATGGGAGTAATGAACTTGAATATGGGAATATGGTCTACATGTTAAAGCAAAATAAGAACATGACTGAATTCATAAGTTAGGGATTTAACATGAAGCCAATGGAATAGGACATGGAAACTTGCAACTCAAAGTATGAATAGATAAATTCACTTAAAAAGACTTGTAGCTATGGCAAAGTTTATAATTCAATATTATAACATGAAATTCATTTGGAAACATCATGGGAATCAGAACTTCAAGCATGAGATAACCAAAATTTTCATGAAAACATCCTTGGATATGAATTTAGTCAAATTACTAAGGAAATCATGATTTAAATTTATCTTAAACATATGATACTTTTTCAACAAAAGGGAAAGTTCATATATTTAATTAAAGAAAAACTTTTTGGGCTCCATGGGTGAAAAAGGACCCACGGATGAACTCCCACATACCTTGAACCCTTAAGCTTAAAAAGGAAACAACAATCTTGATGCTTTTTTGAAGGTTCTTGAACTTGGGGAACTTGAATTCTTGGTTTCCTTAGAGAGAAAATAATTGAATTACTGATCTTGGGGGATGAGTAGGGTTTTCTTGAGAGGAAAGTTGGAGAAGATGGGTAATAATGCCCTAACTGGTGCCCAAATTGTGTTATGAATGATTGGGTTGAGGTGGAAAAAGACCCAATTACCCCTCAATCATTTAAACCAAAAATTTATAACTAGAATGTGGATTAAAAGCTCACGCGATGTGTCTTATTGCGGTGGCTTACTGGTTTTAATAAAAATGATCATAACTTTTCGCTTGAGTGTAGGATTCAGGCGAAATTGGTATCATTGGAAAGATAATTAAATTTTAATTTGATGGGTCTTGAGCTAAAAATTCACGTTTATTAAAAGTTATACACATTCAAAGTTGACCCTTGTAAAATCGAATACCAACTTCTGACGAATCAAAGATGCTTAGCTCAACTTTGTTCTAAGTGATTTCTGTGAACATTTTTTACCTCATAAGAACTTCATACACTAGACTAAAGATTATGACACATGCATTTAAATTATAAATGAAGAACTGGACGAAAACACCTTCACCACAACGTGATATGCATGCCAAAGAAAATGTCACCGTGATGCATCCCTATCGCATTGACTTGCTATATTCGTGATCCAAACGTGACCCAAACCTTGTCTAAATAATCCAATTCCCCCGAGACATACTTCTTACATCCCTAAACTTGAATTAACTCAAAACTAATGTCTCGGGGTCGGGATGACAAAAATGAAAATCCTCAAAGTTTAGGGGTCTTGAAAATGACTAACTCTCCGACACTTAGTGAAAATTGTAGGCCTTAAGCCCCTTATGCATGCAAATTATAGGTTAATTGAGCTAACAATAGTAACGGGTATTACTACTTGCATGTTTAAATCTGCCCTGGGTATAGATCTTTCTCTCTTTAGGTATAATATCTTATTCAAAGATAGTACAATTACTCCTAATGAACCTAGAGGTGATAATCATGTTGAAGATATAGATTTTATTTAAGGTTCTAGTCTATATGCCAACTTACTATGATGTGTCAACATTTCTCCTAAAGATGGAAATCTCTTCTTGGAAGATGAAAGTACTCTTAAGGGAAATGAATGTGAGGTCTTGGAAAGGGAAAATCAATAGGGTGATGATAACTTTGATTTTCTTGAATGTTTAAGAAACCCAATAAATGATTACTCCTTTGAAAATAATTGTGGTTGTGATCCTTTGTATGACATCCCACCCTTGTTTATTACCTATAAGGATGAATTATTTGCTTCTTGTGAAGGCTTAAATAATAAACCCTTTGATGTTGGTGGTGGTATGTGTCTACTTGAGGATGCTTCCATAGAAAGAAAAAGTGTCCATTGTTGGGAAATTGCTTACCTTTCTACTTTGTTTGACCTTATTATTGAGAGTACTCATAGTGATGATTTAGAAACTAGTAGTGAGTACATACATAAGGATACCTTAGTTGAAGTTGACTTGAGTGATACCTTTCTCTACTCTCTATTTGCTTTTGATAATATATATTCTATTGTATAGAGTATATCTTTTAGTTTGGGTGAAGCCTATGGGTAAAAGGAGTGTTGTCTAGACCCATGTCTATAACCGCTCTTTCCATTTGACCCTGGTTCCAAATGTGGATATGTTGTTGTTATCACACCCAACTTATTGCTTGGTCTACATAACAAGAAAAGTTTGAATAAAGATGTTGGTATCCTTACCTATAATGGGAATTCACAATCCACTTGAGGGACCAACATTGTGCAAGGGAAAGAACTCCAACCAAGATGAAAGGTCTTTAAAGAAAGGGAGCCATGAACAGCTCCAAGAGTGTTCACCATTGTGTGTTTCCATCCTTGACCAAGGTTTTACCACTTATATGTCAAGAAGAGAATATTTTTCTTGAAAATACTTTGGATAAACTCCATTTGTGTGATACCCTTCATCGATATGTGTGTAGAGATGATGACCTCCATATCAAAGGTGTTATTATTTTTGAAAACTCAAGGGTAAAAGTGTCCTTGTCTCCTCAGGGTAATGCTTCTAAATGTGAATCCTTGCTTGACACACTTGTGCTCAAGTTAAGTGAATCCCAACTTGTAGATGCCAAGTTGTCTATTTGTTTGAAAGGAAGAATTTGTATGTGCTTAAATATTTTTATTTCATCCTTGTGTACATTACGTCCTGATTCTTTTGAGACAAATGGCATTCTCATAGATAATAGCACCTTGGATGAAGTCTTTACAGTTGATTTCTTCGTATACTACCTATTTGCTTATGATAACATCTGTGATAGTTTTGGATTTTCCCTATTTGGAGGTAGAATATTTGTTGGTTGGTCTACTTGTTTGAGTAACGTTGCTATATGTTTTTTGTGGACTTTAATTCCAATTAAGGAACCACTCTTGATGTGGTCTTTTAAAGAGGTGATGAATCAATTGTGTCTTATGGCTCCTAAGGAAAAAGAAATTTTACCTTGTGTATATAGTGATGCCATTATGACCATTGTGGTTTCCGTATCTCTTGGTGATTTCTATAACCAACTCCTTCGTGTATTCTTCAATAGAGTTCTAATGTTTAACACAAAGTATCCTTGGTTATATTTCAAATATGTATAACCTTGCCATGATAAAATAATTGTTTATGCTAATCCTAATCCTCATGCCATAAGGAAGTTGTGTTCTCTTTTCCTTCCTTTGATTTTGCAAGGTATGGGAGGATGATACGATCCAAATGGCCAACATAGCTTTTTATGCCATCATTCGAGGCCAATACATGAAGAATCAAACGTCACCTCGAGGACATAAGAACATAATAGAGGACCCATTTTGATCACTCAATAGAGCAATTCCACGTATAAAAGGTTCTTGGGTCTTTAAATGCATTTTTGAAAAGCCTTGGCACAAGGAATAAAGAGCCTTAGGGGTTATTTCCGAAATAGACTCTTTTGGTCTATTTTTGTAATAGGATAGTTTTGCAAAGGAAACTAATATAAATAGGTGCATTAGACATTTTATTAGTTAGTTTTTGAAGATTATTCACATGATGTATTCATGAACTCCATTTGGGAGTGTTTTGAGGGATTGGAAAAGCCGATGTTGAACTTTGCTTAGAAATGATGGTTATAAGGCATATCTAATCCCCTTTGTGGTTACCATAAAAACTTGGTGTTTGATTCTACGAGTTTTATGGGTCTTCGAGTTTGATACACTTATTGGTTCTTACTTCTTTGTAGTTTCTTATGTCAAATTATTTATATTTACTTTCTTGCATCTTGGGGTTTTATCTTCCTTAGGTAGATTTCTATCTTTCGTAGTTAGTTCTGTATTAACATGTGATTCTGTTATTGTTGTAAAACAAGAGGATACCAACTCTTTATGCACTCTCCCACAAGAAGTGTGTTTCATTAGATTCTTCTAATTCAAAAAGTTTAAAAGCAAGTGTCAAGGATTGATCTTTTACCACATAAGCATCGCCGTGAGAAATATGAAGAAATTGACATCATGTAATTCACTAATGTTCTGATTTAGAAGATGAGAAATCAGGTAATCTCAACAAGATTAAACTTATTCTATGACAATTTAGGCTAAATTCTTATAATAGATTCATCTAGGATTTGCAGCTTTATAGTCCTCGACTTAATAAATCACCATTGGATTATTGAAAATACATGTCGATGATGATAACTTTAGGTTCATCTACATATGTAGTTTATTGTGTTGTGATTCATTATTTTGTACTTGAAAATATCTGCAGGTTAACCAAGTTTCTTTTACATGTTTTGGCTTTCATGAAACAAAGGTAATCATAGTCTAAACTTATTTATCCTTTTCCTCTCAAAGGTTCCACTAATTTCTTTTCAAATACTTTTAGCTCATTAGGTAACTATTGTTATTGAACTTCTACAAGAATCTGTTCTAATTGGACTATTAGTTTAGTTGTTCGATTGAATTAGCTTTAAATTTGCAGATTAATCAGTTGGCATAGCTATATTTGATATCGTAGCCAGAAATGGATCCTTTACTGAAAGTTTAGAGACAAGTATTTGGTAGTGTGGGTATATGTTAAGTTTTCAATATATAATTACCATATTGGTTGCATAAATTAACTATGTGAATGAAGAATCCTTCCAATAACAGAAGGCTAGCATTGTCTCTCATTTACTTCAATATTTATTAATCGTAGATTTATCTTACTATGCACTATGTTTCGAGTCTAATGCTTGTTTTTTTTCTTCCTTTAGAGATATCTAGATAAACTATGTAATGTCAACTACACTTAAAATTCAGATTTTATCCAGTTGTGTTTTGCATGAACCGACTTGACAATTATAACAACTATAAAAGTCATTTTTGCTTTTTGCAGGCTATAGAAAAGATGACAGAAAGGCCAAATATACATGCAGTCGCCCCTCAAACACCTAACTGGATATGTAAAATGCAAGTTGTAGATATCTATAGACCAGGAGAAGGTACAAAACAAAATATAAAGTATATGAACATATCTTCAAGATGAACAGGTAGCTACTTATTTTCAAAATCAAATTAGCTATTTACATTCCTTACTTCTGCCTCTTATAATACTATTCATAAAATTACCTTCAGGACAATCAAGTTAAAGTAATTGTTTATGGTGATGATATCTCCCCTTATCAAGATGTATGCCAATTGTTTCGCACATATTTGATAATAGGTGCATACGTACAATAACAAACTCTGAGATACGAAACACTGCTGCATACATTCGAATAGATTATTGATAAAAAAACTATAGTGGAGCCAATTGATAAAGATGACTTGGATTAAAATGAGTTACCACCACCCCTAATGATCAATGTCACATCATTTTATGATATCAACAACCAAGCCTCCTGACCTGTAAGAGAATAACTTAGGAAGGCACAATACAATATGATTCTTTCATTCTTTTTGTCATTAAATATTTGCTTCAACACAAACTAACATATACCTTTTTCCCAATAGATGTGTTAGCAATAGTTGTTAACTGCTTTCCTCTAAGATGTGTTTGCAACATACGAAAAAGATTATAGGAACTCCTCCTTACTGATACCAAGTAAGAATATTTGCCAAATTTACCACTACCATTTTACTTACTTTATGAGAAAAAAATTACAGAACATATTATTTACTATAGTATACACAACAAGCAAGCTTACACATTCACATTATGGGAAGAAGCTCTCATTGAAGAAAAAGGCAAGAAACTCATTGCACAATTTCAACAACATCCAATTATCTGTATCAGGTGTATTGGAGTATCCATGTACAATGGTAAACTAAACAGTATACCATAATTAATTTACTTATATCACCTTCTACTTTTTTCCATAACATCATTTTTATTATTATAATTATTATAGGTATATCGTTGACCACAAAATTTAACACAACAATACAGATTGATCCACCTTATTTAGAATGACTTCAAATGTAGTCATGGTAACAACTTTACTTACTTTGTACTAATTTGTACACTATTATTGATATGCTAAAATTCATCAAATACCGACTCAAATAGGGTTGCAAAAACTGATCAAATGCTCAACTCTTTTGCTGCAAGAAGCACATCCCAATGTGGATCTCTGGTCTTCGCTCCTGTAGATGAAGAGATAGTGTCAATTGCTTCCATTCAATCACAACAAGATGTTAGTACCATCTTTATTAACCTTATTCACAACTTATGCTAAAATTTATACTACTCATAGTAAATAATACCTTCTCCATAGGGACGTGCCTTCACAATCTAAGCGCAAATAATTCTGCCAACTAGACTCAAATATTTATGTTTTAGTTGGTCCAAACTATCCATAAGATTTAAGAAATAAAGTGATAAGAAAATTCCAATGTATGGATTGTCATCCACAAAATATATTGATTCCCAAGTACTTTGGTGCTAATATTATACACACATATACCCATAATATCAGTAAAATATTTATTTTTATTAACTAAAGTACTAACATAAATTATTGTAGGTGCCGATTCGATGTCAATCTTAAAGATGGCATTAGCTTAATAATTGGAATTATTAGCGGAAAAGGAGAAAAATTATTGTCTCTTACAACAGAATAGATTTACGAGCTTGCTACAAATAAGGTAAAAAATTTAACCAACCAACATACACATCAACTTAATTATTCAAGAAACATAAAAAGTAAATATAGTTTTCCATAGAATGAGTTCCAGTCAATGCAAAATAATAAAATCAGACTGAATTATAATCTATTCAAAATTTAAGTAAAAAAGTACCTTTATGCACTGATCATACAATCTATGGGAAAGTCTATATTCTAGCCTGTACTGAAAAAGGAGATATCATACCCTTTCTTCCTGCACCATCAACATCTCAGATCAAAGAAGGAAGTAAGAAGCAAAAAAGGATTCTACTTCTGCTGCTGAACAAGCCAAAAAATAAAATGAACGCTGGAACATACTCAAGATGAAATAGAAAATGGAGCCATCAACTCCAATGAAAACAAAATAAATGTTGCTAAGAAACTTCTTTCATATTCTTTATCTTAATATTTATAATGTTTTCAATATAATTGCTATAGTATTTTCTCACTACCTATATTACACCCTCTATCATTCCTGTTAAATACATTTGCAGGTTGATTAATTTTTCTTTTGCAGTTGTAAGACCCCACAATTCCTAGCTTAATTCAGTCTTTTAAGCTTGTTAAGGGGTCCCAGACTTAGAAAATTCTAGCTAAGTATTCAGACTTAGTTTATTTTAGGCCTTCAAAAGTTGGCAATCTCATTTTGCAGCCTTAAAGTCCTTTAAATGTCTATATTTTAGTTAATTCATGATCAGGAAGGTCAATAGGTGTTCCCGAACAAGTTTTAAATTTTTTGGACTTCGTTTGAAGATCGTTTGGAATCCCAAAAGAGTGTACCAACGCGATCTTGGTGCGCCTCGTGGCCTATCGCATTGGTTTATATTTATTCCAAGCTACCAGCATCAAATTTCAGTGAGTCAGTGTGATCTTGGCGTGACGCATTAGATATCACATCGGTGCCATCGATGCGCAGCGTCGGTAATCCAGTTTTCACTCATTAAAACACCGCATTCTTGGGGGGTATTTGGGTCTTTTTTTCCCGACTCTCAACCCCCAAAACATGAAATTTAATACCCTAGGAAGAAAATAAACCTATTCTTTCTCAATTTCTCTCAAGAACAAGCCTTAGAATTTTTAAATTTCAAATCAAGAACTCAAGATTTCACCATTAATTTCTAAAAATTCTTGAACAAGGTATGTAAAGTGTTCATCCAAGGGTCCCTTCTACCCTTGGAGTTCAAGAAACTTCTTTTAAAAGTATGAATTATGATTTCCATATTGTGGGTTTAAATGTAATCATGTTGATGTTTGAAATGTGTTCCAAGTTGAAATCTTTATGTGTTTCTTGATATTATGATAGCATGTAAGTTGAATTTTGATTCTCTTATATTGAAGCCCTTGAATTATGAAGTCATGATGTATTAGCATTTTTGTTCATGCCCAAGTATAAAGCTATACCTTGTATGTGTTTGATGGAATGCTCATGAGATTGGTTTAATGAAATTATGATGTGTTAGTATGCATTCCTATTCATGTGCAAGTTCATGACTTTCAAGTAATTGGTGAAATGCCTCATAGATCGTATTGTGAGTTGTTGACTATTGTCAAGAATTCAAGAATTGTCATGTCTTATTATTTTCATGCTATTGAGTCCTGGGGGTATTTAATACCCAATAATTTAGCCGTGTGCCTAGAGCTAGTGTCAGTTACAGAATAATCTCAATCATGTCACAATTGGTAGCACTCTAGCTCAGTTACCAAACTCAGGAAAACTTAGTAAAATCATTATCAATCTAGTCTCATTCAGTATTCAGTACAGTCCTCAGTTAACTCACTCAGATAACAGAACTCAGTAGTATTCTATCAGTCAATAGAACTTAGTGAACTCAGTTCAGTTCAGTTAATCAGTACAATCAGTAACAGATTAGTTCAGCCTAGTATGAACTAGGAAATTAGTTCAGTGTCTATTTAGTTAGGAGTAGGATTTAGTACCAAGTGAACCCAAGAATGGGGACTCACCTGCCAGCAGAGGGTGTGATCCTTAGAAGCAGTCCTTGCATTCAAAAACTATGTAGCCAGTGTAGGTTGAGACATTAAAACCTACTAGTTGAGGTTTGATGAGGTAGCTTAACCTATCAGTTAAGGGTCCCACCATTCTCATCAGAGTATCTGATAGATGAGGGTAACTCTCAGCTTGTCCTTACCTGTGGCACTATACTGACACCCTTCCAATAGAGGTTATAGGTTAGACCCTGAATCTATTCAAAAAAGGGGCATGTCGGTTAGATGATTACCTCCCATGATCTCAGTCTCAGTCTTTATTAAAGAACTCAGATAGTTCTATAGATTTCAGGACTGTCAGATACAGTCACTCAGCTCAGTACAAAACTTAGTTAGTTCTATCATAAATAGGACTGTCAGACACAGTCATTCAGTAAACAGTATATCAGTTATTAGTTGTATCAGTTATCAGTAGTCCATGTTATCAGTAAACTCAGTATTCAGAATTTTTATGACTTCAATTACAGTTATGTATTCATGCATGTATTCTCACCCAGTCATGTTTATGTTATTTAGTCAGTTATAGTTCATGCATATGAACCCTTGCATTCAGCCTTACCTCACTTTGCGTACCAATACATTCATACTACTGACATATACTTTTCTTTGTGCTATGGTGTTTTATATCATAGGTTCAGACGTACGCCCCCCAAAATATTCTTAGCGGTTCAGACATTCAGCCAGCAACAGCAGACTAGTAGTGAGTCCTCATCATTTGAGGATATTCTTTTATTTTATTATCTCATTAGATTCAGCATTTCAGTAGATGGAGTTAGTGTAGGGATTGTCCTATCAACTCCTTATTCAGAAAATTCAGTTTAGAGGATTTTCAGACTAGATGTTCAAACAGTATTCAGTATTTCAGATGCTGATGTTTTATCAGACTTTATTATTTTCTTTTCATCAGTATTACAGTTTTGAACCTTATGGTATTTCATCCCATTATTTCACATTATACCATATTATTATTCAGTTATTGCAGTAGGTATCAATCATGGATTAGCGTGTGGTCCTTTGGGATTATGAGCACCGTGTAGCATCTGGGGTATAGACTCAGGGTGTTACAGTAGTTACTCTTGGATTTTGTAGAACAAAGGTATACTTAAATTTCTTATTAATAGAGTGGTAAAATTTATATATGGTACAATCATCTAAATTTTTTTTGATTATCAGGTGGCTCTTATCCTTTTACAAATGAAATATTATTCTTTCTTTTTTATACTACTGTGAAGACTTTTGGTGAAAAGAACTATCAACTTATTACCTCCATCATGTATCCAACAGCCCAATAGGTTAGTTGTCTCCTTAGTATACATTCTAACATATCTCATTCTTTAATTCATTGCTATTCTATATTGAAAGAATAGAAATTGCTGAACTATCTTATATTTTGATCAATTTTCTTTTGCAACCAACTAGCTGACTGACCCCTTGTTCTATATTTGTGATTCTTCTTCTTTTTTTGATCCTTGATAAGGATATCTAAAATTTTCCATGTTCAAAATACTCTTGTATCGATTAGGAATTTGATGAAATATCTAATAGCTTAGTTCCTCTTTCTAACTGAGTGAAAGATTGATCAGACTATCTATTAATTGATTTGATCCCCTAAATATTTGTCTGATCTTTTGCGTACTCTCAAAGCCAACAAGTTACAGTCACTGTCAATTGCTCTAATTTGTTTGCATAACTTTTGCTGGTAATTTTCCCATGTTTCCACCATGATTTAACTTTGGCATTGATCAATTAACAAAATGATATTTTGGTGTTGATTATACTAGGTATATTGTTGTTGGTACTGTTGATTGCTTTGATTGTCTTTTTCCTTTACGACATTATTCATTCTGCTCACTTGGATTATATTTTCCCCTTAAGGCATGGTAAATTCTAGTCACATGTCTAGAATAAGTAAGCACTTAAACTTTTGCTTAGTTGAGATGGGATTAGGATGTTCCATTGTCGTGTTTGGTATTCTCAATTATGTTCACTCCATGCCACTGAAAATAAACTTTTCTACTTGTATTTTTAAAGAATGGGGTTGAGAAAAGTTCGTCCAGACGTAAAAATTCAATTGGTATATCTTTCTATATTAATAAAGTGGACAAATTTTAAGGGTTCCCATGAAGAAAAGCCAGTCAATTAGGAAAGGATGTAGTATTTTTTTTGAATCTTATTAAATTAGGTGTTTCAAACATGTAAGTGTAAACATACAACTTTATAGTGGATGTAAGCTGCAACTGGGAAATAGCTTGAATGTTATGTGTTGAATTTTTTAAAGAACCATTATAATATTTCTCGAGTATTCCCTTATGTGAGATGTGAGAACATATATTGTACTTCTTAGAGATGTCTTCTAGTTTCTTTCAATTTAAATTTTTAGTTGACTCCTTAAAATCTTCTGCTGTATTCATGTTTGTCTTGGTTTCTGTTGGTCATGATTTACCTTATATATGCTCTTATAACTGGTTTATTTTTGTCAATATAGCTTTATAGACCTTGGTATGTAAGACAAATGCAACCATCAGTTTTTTATAAATAATTCTTTTAATAAATTAATAACATTTTACTTTTATCTAAATAGCTTTTTGCAAGAAAATGGACTCCCTCTTGCAGCTTTCTTTTCATCTCATCCTTCAACTTGATGTTCCAATAACAAAACCAGTCATACAATAAAAGTAATTAAACTTACACTTTTTCTTTATCCTTTTCGCCAACTATTAAATTTAGGACTCTTCGTCTTTTGTTTATAACTTAATTTGATAATATGTTTAAAAAATAATATTCACTATGTAATAATTATGGAACAATTCTCCTTTACTTTTTCAAGGTGATGATCATAGGATTATCAGGTCATAGAAGCTAGTCTTTGTTATCCAGTATTGTCTTGAAGAAAATGGTATTTTTTTAACCAACAAACAAAGTACCATGCTCTTGTGCCAATAACTTTCAGCTTTAGCACTTTTTGTACCAGCAAATGCTCATATGTAGTACTTTCACAATCTAGCAATGTAACAATGTAATCTTTGTTCCCCATATTATGAAGCATAATCGTCTTATGTACTATCGTAATTTCACCCGTGCAAATTTAATTTAATACTATGTACCATGCTCTTGTACCAATATAACTTTTAGCTATGGCACTTGTTGTACCAACAAATGCTTATATGTAATGTAATCTTTGTTCCACATATTATGAAGCATAACTATTTTATCTACCATCATATTTTCACCCATGCATCGCACGGGCTCGGGCCACCTAGTATATATATAAGTGAAGCATGGTGTACTACAAAGGGTATTTTCATAAATAATACCTATAATCAATAATGATGGCTATGTGGTAATTATATCTCCACGTGTCTTCTTCCTTTGCCTTTTTTACTTTCCAAAATTCATTGGTACCATTTTCATTTTCTCTTTGCTTTTTGCTTTGCTAAATTCATTTCTTACGTATCTTCACAGCAGAAAACACGCTTTAAAGAAAATCTGTTCTCACCTACTAAAAACTTATTAAAATTCCTATAAAATTTATGTATATATAAGTAAGGTTTGTCTAATTGTAGTGAATGTTATCTTGGTTTCGAAAAACAACCCAAAAAAGGATTATGTTGTTTATCTTTCAAGTGTCTGGTACAATATTCTTTCTCTTTTATTTTCTATATTTTCTATATTTTTATGGTCAATTATGTTATTTTTTTGAAGTTTTTTGTATTTTTACTCTTTGTTGTTATTATGCATGTATTTGGGTTGTAGTTGTATGTGTTATCAACAAAGGTTAAACAAGCAGTGATATTTTTTCTGATTTTTCCCATAATTGTTCCTTTGGATTGGTTATCAGTTGGTTTAACTTACATTTTTATTGACTTTTTGATCTTCCACATATTGAGATTATGTTTTTATATCAGTTTGTTTTTTAGTTTTAGTGGTTGTTTGTTCTTTATTTTAGTTTTTGTGGTTGCATGTGCTGTAAACAAAGACTAAAAATATGTGTATTATAAGCTTACATTTTCTTATTATTGTAATTCTTTAATATCATTCATTATAACTACGATTCTTTTCTTAACTATGACCAGTTAAGTGTAGTTACATTAGTTTGTCAAGTGGTTTGTTCTTTGCCTTCTTTCACATAGTTATTGCTACTATATTGTTTAATTTTAGTGATTATACTTTTCCCTTCATTAAATGAACATTCTTTATTCAATATTAACAATCAAAATCACATAAGGTGAGAAAAACTATAGTATAAAGGTACACTATCTATAGAATACAGTAATATATTATACTTTTTTGTTAAATTCTTAAATATGTCATTGTTTTCTATCTCGGTAGTTTTCATTCCTTGTCGCTTAGGTAGTTCTCCTTACTTATTAATCATTGAAGTTATCAACTTGTCTAGCCTTTTAAGACTCGAGTTGTAAATTATAGTCCACTAGACGTTCAGATGAAATTTTAAACTTCGGATTGACCAAATGTAAATATTTGTTCAACATTCTTCAAACAGGCTCACCAAGATATTATTTTCAGGACTTGTGTTCTATACTTAAAACCAAGTCACAAATGTCTCAACCAAGGGATTGAAAAGTCAACCTCCTAAGTCTTAGACTGCTATATTGGTGTCCTTGGATAACCAAGGAATATGGAATTTGAGATCAGCTATGCTGGATAAATAATATCTTAGATAACAAGTGTACCTAAGAGTTTACAACCTAACCCCAAGCTTAGTTAATGATTATAACATAAAAAACAATGCTCTTCTTTATGGCAAAACTGCTGCTCAACATCCTTAATTTGATGAGTCCTATATACATAGGCTTTTGTTTTACTGGTCATGAGAGGTTCGCTAGGATATTGGCTGAAAATATAAATTCCTAACTGGATGTAATTGTTAGGAGGATAGGTTTTACTTCTTTCCTCATGTTGGTTATCAAAAAGTAGGAAATTGATTGACTTTAGTGAGGGGAATGATTCAAGATATAGGAGGAAGGATTTTAGGTCTCATTTAGATAAGGTACCTTAATTATTAAAAATTTATGTCTGAACTAGATACTTTAATTTCTATTTAGTTTATGGGTAGATTTTAATAGGTTAATTGAAAATAATGGGGAGGCATGATAACGTAATTCATTGTCAGTGGTAACATGTAATGCTTCTTGTATCTGAGATTGGTGTAGGATATGTCTCTTCTTTAAACTTGTTTTGGAATTATTACTGTAGTATTGTTGGATGAGCTTATGTGATGCATTATTGGTTAAATACTTCTGAAGCTCTTGTCTTTCTTCTTTACTACAACTTATAATATTTTCATGTTACTTAAAATTATTTGCGTTGCTTGGACTGAAATTACAAAGATATTAGTTGTGGTTGCTCACTATTACTGAATTTAAGGTTCTTAGAAGTGAAACACTAAAGCGTGGAACTTTGCATCAAGATCACGAGAAAATAACAACCTATAAGAGGATAAACAAAAGTTAAAAAAACAAATAAGGATCACTACAATAACACATGGATTTGGTTACTGCAAATCTAAGAACATTGATTAGATCATTGTCTGTCTTTAGGATAAAAATTTGATGAATTTTAGCTTCCATTGATCCTTTTGTGGTGGTAATTTACTTTTCAGCATGTTTGCTAACGATGTTACATAGTCTATCTGGTCTTTACAAGCTATATTTTGTTCTTACATACATTGGTTAGATGTCAACTTGCATTGCGCTTCTTGATTGCCTTTTTTCTTGTTGCTTTTCTGAGTTTGTTATTTCTAGAAATCTTTACCTTCTTTGGTGTTCTTTTACAATTTTGGTATTCTAAAAGTAAATTTACTTGCCAACAAGAGTGTGTTCATTTACTTTTATGGCTAACATTCATAAGTTACTTTTGGTTTCTATATCTTCTTTCTTGATATCATCTGTGACTTTCATCTTTACTTATTCAGAGAACTAGAACAAGTAGTCTTATTTATTGTTGCCTTGAAAAGGTTACTAACACTGTTTCTGTGGATTTTATTATTATTTTGGGGTGTTGCATTGACGATTGTGCTTTTGTTAATTCGTATTATTTAGCTTATTATATAAGTATAATAATTGCCAAATACGTTAAAGCAATGTAATGATACTCAATTAAATTGTAAAAGTAACAATATCACAAATCAGACTCGATGCAGGTTGTAAATTTTGAGATTGAGGAAAAAGCTATCTTTTTTTTCTTCTATTTATTAATACCATAATAACCGTATAGGACCAGGTTTTCAATAAAGAATGTTGATAGTCTTCGATTCTTATTTGTTCAATTAAATTGTAAAAGTAACAACATTACACATCACACCTATCCAGGTTGTGCATTTTGAGATTGAGGAAAAAGTTAGCTCTTTTTTTTTCTATTTGTTAATACCACTATAACCGTATAGGACCAGTTTTGAATAAAGAATGTTGGTAGTCTTCAATTCTTATTTGTCTTCCTTTGTTTGCATGGATAAAGCTTAAACATAGAGTGAGATTTTTCCCTTTTTGGTTCTATAATTTCTTCTTCATACCAATTATCAGTTGCATAAACTTTCGGTTTTATTGTTTTTTTTTTAATTTTGCATGTGTTGTTGTTTTAACAATTTTTCCTTTTTCCTAAAACTTTTATTTCAACTTGTTCTAAAAAGCTTTGCTGAATTATCTTCCTACTGTCCCTTTACCTGTTTTTGCATTTGTGGTGGGTTTCCCCCCTTCTTTCAAATCAAATTAGATGTCTTGTTGTTCTAGTTTTTAGTATTCAATGCACACTATGATGTTATGTTTCCAATCACATAATGTAAATTTGTTCTATTTCATTTTTAACCCTACTGTCTAAGCATACACTTTGTATGTAGGAATAAGGAAAATAACAGCCAGGAAAAACTATAAATCAAAAAGATTCTGAAGTCAAATATCTAAAATAAAAAGAAAAATAATTGATTTCCAAATGGAGAGAAATTATTGACATCGTGTTGCTTATAGAGAAATGCCATCTGAATAAAAAAAGGCACTTCTCAAACAACGAAGAGTGCAATATGCTGCCAAAAAGCAGACTACCTCAGAAAATTCTACTGCTAGCACCTTCTAATCCACCATCTCCTTCTTTAGAGCCCAATAATATGATTCTTCCTCAACCGACTCTATATATTAGGGATAAATCTTCTGCTTCCAGAAATGGTTGGTTAAATAAAATTTCACTTTCACTTCCTGTCACCATTTATGTTTAACTTTCACGAATCTAAAATATTATAGGATGCAAAGCAACACAAATGGGTTGCTGGAATATCCACCAATTACCCTACTCTCTTATTGTTTTAAAAAATGTTCCAAACTGTAAATTTTGTGTAGCCAAAAGATTTCAATACAAAACTCCAACCTTTTGTCCTAAAAATAGTTCCATAAATTAGTTTCGCACCAACTACCTCTTGCATTAAAGCATTTTTATTACGGCCACTCTGAAGAATCTAAATATTTTCATACTTACATTAGAACATACAATAACGTGTTTGCCTTTACCTCACTTGTCATAAAGTATGATAAGGAGTTGGCAAATATGACTAATGGTATCTACACATTTAAGGTACAAGGACAAATGTACTATTTCTTACCTAGCCTCACTACTGCAGATAGAACAAAAAATTTACAACTTTATTTCTATGATAATGAGAATGAGAGAGTAAATAGAATGACCTTCTAAAAAAAACTAGACAAATCTGTTATTGAAAACTTAGTGGATATTCTGCAAATTAATTGATACTTTAAGTTTTTGAAATCTTTAACACATATTTCAGATTTTTCTAATTTCTATATTGCACTTAAATATGATTCTAGCTTAGATCAACGAACATACAACTTACCCAATGTATCAGAAATAGCAGCCATATGGACTGATAAAGAATTGAATAGTCTTATTTCCACACCACATATTCGTGTTCACACACATAGTAAAGTAGCCAATTGGTTCACTATTACTATGGTTTCTATGACTCCTTACAATACCCTTTCTTATTTCCATATGGTGAAAATGGAAGGAATTGTGGCATACAAAAGATTTTGCAACCAAATAATTCTTTTAGAAATCATTCTTCTTGCAAATATGAACAACATTAACTTGTCACAAACATGTCTTCCATTTATGGATACCTTAATATTGAAGAAGGAATTTTACAAAAAAAATGACCAAAAAAAGAACACTGTTTCCTATTGTGAATATTATTTTTACAAACTTCAAATTAGAGTGAAACACCCTGCATTTTGGGCTAAAATGAAAATCGTCTTTTCTATATATAGATATTCCAAAAACCATAAATCCTATGCAAATTTGGTATGTTAATCAATTATGTAGTGTGGGAACCTCTTTGAGCATAAATTGAGGTCGTAGAGATCCCCTAACTCAAGGTCAAGTTGAAAGCTTTCCTATTGTTCGAGTTTTAGTGAGTGTCGAAACTTGAGTCAACTTTAATTGAACATAACTCCTTGTATATGATGAACTGGTTGGCCTATTATATATCAAATGAAATCTCTTCTAATTATCTTTCCAAAGATATAAATTTTTCCTAAATCCGGTAGCGGAGAAAAAAGTTATGCCCATTTTACTCCAGCATGTCAGCCTGGAAAACTGAGTAACGATATTTCTGATAACTTATCCTATTTATGATAGCTTATCACAAAATGTCATCAGCCTTAGGAAGAAATCCATAAATTCCAGCCCCAAATGATGACATTTGTGATGACATATCACAAATCTGATGGCTTTTCACAAAATGTCGTCAAGCTTAGGCAGAAACCCATAAAATCCAACTCCCAAGTGACAACATTTGTAACGACTTATTACAAGTCTGACAGCTTATCACAAATATCGTCAGTCGAGATTTTCAGCAATTGGGAAGCATTTTAGTAAGGGTATTTTGGAATTTCCTTCACATCCCATGACCTAAATAATCAAAATCATGTACTTAAACATCATAAATCAGTTTAAACAACCCTTAATCCTCTTTATTCACAAGAAAAATATTTGGGTTTCCTCTTAAGATCATCTTCCAAGAAATTCAAAACTCCATTACTCCTTCTTCAAGATAATAAAGATTCTAAGATTTCTAATCCAAGAAGTTCAAGAAATTTCCCAAGAACATCAAATTAAGGTCATCCTCTTCAAGAAAGAAACCAATAGTTTAGCATCACAATCCAAGAATCTCAAAAAAGCTTTCAAGATCATCTCCTAGGGTTTCAAGGTCAAGTTCTCTACATCAAATCAAGTCTATTAAGCTATGTGATTTTGAACAAGAAAACCCATTTGTTCTTGTGCCCAAAAGTTACATATTTTCGTAAAGTATTTTGTAAATTCATGGAGAATTCCTATCATGTTATTATATGGTGAGTATTTTTATGAAACTATGTCTTAACCAAGCTTTGAGTTGTAATATTATTATGCATATTAATGTTTTAAATTGTCAATTTATGATTTAAGTTGCATAATTCAACGTCTATATCTTGTTTTGAGAATTTCAAGTCCTATTGTTGTGAATTGAACCTTATGGTTAAAGCATGAGTTTGTGAATGGGATGTTAGTGATTTTTGTAAGAATATCAAGAAGTGAGTTTTGATTGTAAGTTAAGATAGAAATCCACATTCTTGTGTTGAAGTAAAGGGGATGAATTTTGGCTATATTTGAATTGTTTTAAGGTTGATTTTCTAAAGTTCTGAGCTAAGTAAAGGAGTAGTATTTAGCACCGAGTTAGGCATGATTCTGAGGTCTCATGCCCCAAAACTACGTGACCCCGTAGGTTCTTAATATACCCTAAGTGGGTTAAGTAGTGATTACTATAGTTAAGGTTCTATCCGATGGCAAGGATAGAACAACTCTCCCTAATGTAGGTAAGGCATTGGACTTCATGTAGATCACATGGTTTATGTCGGTTAGAAGAAACTCCCAAAGTAGTCCCCCACTCTATCTAAGATACAAGTATATGTATTTTGAAAGTTATGAGTCCCAGATTTCTAAGGCTCTCAAGTGTCAAAATCTTTATGTTTCCAAAGAAGTTCCTAGTTTTCATAAGATTAAAGTGAATGCTCTGAAAAATATTGTTTTATGACTTTATCTATATTACAAGTTTGAGAATAAAGAAAGAATGTAGATTTAGAATGAAGTGCAATGACTCACGTGATTTATATTACCTGTTTTCTTATTCATGATTATGATGGTTTTAATTCAAGCTATGTGAGTCATCTATACTAGCATTCATCTTTTCTATAAGGATTTATGATATTGATTATTTAATTGCATACACCCCCATTACTTAGTAAATTCCCAAAGTGATGATCCATAAATACGTCTATGTGCTACATTGTTTCATAATGTAGGTACAAGACTTAGTATGCCCATTCAGATTCAGTCAGCTCCCAGCTTCCAGCCAGCAGTTGATGAATCCTTTTGATTCAAGGGTTTGAGCCAGATAGATAGTTGGAGCAGTTATTTATTTTCCTATTTTAGTCGTATTGAGTTGGGATAGTTGGGAGTCATGACCCGATTATCTAAAGTCAGTACTAGTAGAGGTTTCATAGACAGTCAGTAGAGTTAATGTATTCAGTTTCAGTTTTATTTTGGTAAAAGCAGAGTTATAATCTTGTAATGTTCAGATTTTTGTTGATCAAGTTCAAAATACTTTTATGTTCTCGCTTATTTTATAAAGATTTAAGCATTTTATTCAGTTGCTTATGAGTTATGCCAGTAGAAGGGTTAGCTTGGGGTCATTATGATCCTAAGCATCGTGTGACGACTTGGGACTTGATTTTGGGGCGTTACAAACTTAGTATCAAAGCATAGAGTTCAAGTGTCCTAGAGTGTCTGTGAAGCCGTGTCTAGTAGAGCCTTGCGGAATAGTACGGAGACATCTATACTCTTCTTCGAAAGGCTATAAGGAACTTAGGAAATGTCTCCATTCTTTCAAGTCTCAGATTGTGCTATAGAAATGTTCTTTAAGAAATTTATACAAATTCTCATCTTACTCTATCCGAGCTATCTCTGCCTTATGTTCAAGGTATCAAAAATAGTCAAGCTTAAATCTTTACTGATAGTTCTTTCTTAGACAGTCTCCATAGATAGTTATCGGATTGTAAGTGAGCTAGAAAGTATCCCATCAGTGCTTTTGAGTTTCGATGACTGAAGTGCTCTATTCATGATTCATAAAAGTCGTGCACTAAACCCAAGTCAGATGTACTTCCAGATTCCCCCTCAGAATCTATAATGTAAGTCTATACTTCCCTATCCATGTATTATTCTTGAGATAACATGATTAGTAAGTTCCAGTTCCTCCCTAGATAACACTCTCAGATTGTCTAGCAAGAAGGTTCAGAAGTCACACAAAGCGGCTTGAGAGTAGCATTCTAGTGTGTTATTAGACTCTCAAGATCAGAGTTATGTCCTCACTCTTATGAGTCATGCAAGTAAGACAAAACAAGATGTGTATTCTTAGATCATTGAATATTATGTGTCAAGCTTCTATCTCTTGTAACCTTGTTATCATTGTTTTGTTGAAAAATCAAAGTCTAGTGAAGCCGTGTGAGACCTATTTTGATTTACTAGGAACTTGTTGTGTATTTTGTTATTTTTGTGTTGGTTGAAACTTATAGAGATACGAAAGAAGTTTAGGTGTATAGACAGGTGGATAGTAATGATGTGTAGAAGTAGGATATGGAAATGGATTGTAAATAAGATAGGCCATATGTTTATGATCGATTATTGTTATTATGAGGTTAAGTGGGCTAGTTATTCTTGATGTTTTATTTTTTATCTTCCAAGTGAGAACAACACTATGTATTAAGTTTGAATGATTGGTGGTCATGAAGATGGATGTGATGATTTCTTGGCTAATAATACTAGTTATAGGGAAATAATATAATAGGATTGAATACTTGATTCGTAATCAAGTTTGACGTTGTATGTATGATGCAAAAGTATGCCCAAGGTGCTTGTAATGCCCTGAAAAATGAGTCCTGGAGCGTCACACGGTGCTTGAGGCTACGAGTAGCCCCAAGCTAACCCTTTGAGCCATTTTTATTCAGTTCAACACAAATCAACAGGGTTTCCATAAATAACCCTCAAATATCAACAGAGTAATCATCATCCAAGAATAAAAGAATTTCAGAAAGATAAGAAAATACGACTTATTAGTCAACTCCCAACATCTATACTAGTCTGACATGACTCTAAGAAAATCAATAAAACCAGCGAGCTATTGAGACATGCCCCAACTGACTCATACTCAGTTATCAAATGTAAAAAATTCCGTGAAACCAACACCAGACATCACGTCCTCAAAACATGAGGACTTACCACAACAGAGGATGTAGAATAGCATACCCAAAGAATCACTGTTGAACCTGGAACTGAGCACCTGAACCTATATTCCGAGAAAATGCAGCCCACATCGAAAGATGTAGGTCAGTACCATGGAAAGGAACCGAGTATATGGTGGTGTATGTAGTTGTATAAACATCATCATCATAAATATTTATAGGAAATATACAAGATGTATGAAAGACTCACATAGCCCGAAGAAAATCATCATAATCATGAGAGGATGAAATAAGTACAATAACACATGTGAGTCATCATATAATTTGTCAATCACTTTCAGTTCATCAAGAATATCAATTCTCATAATGTAAATATCATTTAAATCTTTCGAAAGAATAACTTTCACAATTCTACTTTCAAATCACTTCACCATTCACCATAGAGATAAGGAAACGCGCACACACTGGGAGATCCTATAACTGATATAAACTATGTGAGCTACATGAAGTCCAACGTATAACCAACGTTGGGGAGAGCCGTCCTATCCTTTCCATTGGAGTAGGACTATTGATATCAAATCCACACAAACTACTGATCACTATATAAATTAGCCTCAGGCTCACTCCTATAGGGGCACGTAGTTCTAGGGAAGTAAGGTCGCTTTATACCTCTCACTCGGTGCTAAAGATTTCTCCCGGACATAGCTCAGATCATTTCAAAGACAATCCATAATAAAACAATTTCAGTAATATATAAATATACATCAGGAGCCATCATGCTTCCCATCTATCAAAATCAACCACGTTGTGGATTTGTTTCACACTCGAGTTCAAAATAACTCCATTAAGACCAAAAGGTCAAATCATTCAAAATATCTCAAATATTCAACATCAACGTGCTTATAACACACACTTTCTCAAAAAAACATAATTTCCAATGGGGATTCACGACCCAAATATCAAAATCATGATAAATATCGTTCAAGATTCATGCTTTATATCTCCACATATGTAAATTGATCTTTCAAAATCATAAAAATCAAGATTTCATAATAATCATCATAAGATATGGGTTCATACTTCAAATTCGTAAAAATCAAATAAAAATCATGCCTTTGTAAAGAAAATTACTTTTGGGCATTAGAACGAAAGAGAGTTCTTGTTGAAAAACCCCACATACCTTGAATGATGAACTTTAGATTTATACTCGTTTTTGAGATGTTAAGCGTTCCTTTGAATGATGGTTCTTGGAGTTCTTGAACTAGGAACTTGGAATCTTGAATAAATTTGCAGAATTAATGGTGAACTTTGGAGGTTCTTGAAGTTAGATGTAGGAGCTTAGGGTTTTCTTTTTGAGGGAATTTGATGAAATATAACATATAATGCTTCTAATAGTCTTTAATATAGGGTTTGTAAGGATTTTGGGTGAGGAGAAATGACCAAAACGCCCTTAAAAATCAAATAATTCTCGAATCTGTCCTTTGGTGGACTGTTTTGATAGTCTGAAGTAGATCAACCATAACATTTTACTCCAATATTCAAATTGGATGAAACTAATTTCATTAGAAAGAGGACTCTCATATCTTTCCGTTGATATATAGTATCTCACCCAGATCATTGTGTATGAGGGGTTATGATCGTTTGAAGTTGACCCAAAAATTCACTTTTGGTAGGCTGATGTAGAGCGACCATAACTTTTTGCTCCGATAGACAAATTGGATGAAACCAATTTCATTGGAAAGAGGACTCGCAGAGCTTTCCATTTATATATAGTAGATCACCCATATCATTATGTACAAGGAGTTATGATCATTTAAATTTGGAGCAAAAATACACCAGGCCTCAGTACTTTTTCCTGCACGTTTTACTGTTTACTACTATTCACAGTTCGATCGGAATGTTCATAAATCGTCGTTCGGGTGTCCGTTTTGGATGATCCACATATCATTGGAAAGATTATTCGATAATATACGCAATGGTGGGTCATAATCTAAGACATTCCACACGAAAAATTTATAATTTATTCTAGAAGATAGAACCCAACACATTTACACACAAAATTTCAACGAAAAATTTCCTGGGGTATTACATCATCCCCTCCTTGGAAACATTCATTCTCGAATGATGCTAGAAATGCCAAGATTAGATAGGGAATAGAGCATACAGCTGAAACCATTCGTTAGACTCATCACCACATCGTTTCTCACTCCGAATGCAACATAGAATGCATAAATTCAAGAAGATACAGCTGAACACATAATAAATGACAGCTGAACTGCTGCAACTTTTATCAAAAGTGCATGATTTATGAAAGAACGGTACCTTCGGATTGATCGGAGTTTGTAGAAAATAGGTGCGGGTACTTGGATCGCATATCCACCTCAGCTTCCCAAGTTGCACCCTCAACAGATTGGTTTTGCCATAACACCTTGACCAAGGGAACTTCTTTGTTCCTTAGTCTTCCGATACTAAAATCAAGAATCTCAATAGGAATCTTGTCAAAAGAAAGATTTTCTTGAATGTCAGCACTCACAGAGGAATCCACTTCCACAACATCGCTAATATGCTTTCTAAGCATGGAGACATGGAATATTACATGAACAGAGGACAACTCGGAAGGCAACTCGACCTCATAAGCTACCTTACCAACACGGCTAAGAATTTTGTAAGGACCAACATAACGGGGACTAAGCTTCCCCTTTTTGTTGAATCTCTTCGCCCCTCTCATGGGTGAAATTTTCAGATACACTAGGTCACCAACTTCAAACTCAAGGTCTCTTCTTCTAATATCCGCATATGACTTCTGACGACTCTGTGCAGTTTTCAACCTTTCCCTAATCAACTTAACTTTTTCCATAGCCTCAAATACCGAATCAGGATAACTCACAGCTGCTTCACCCACCTCAAACCAACCTATGGTTGATCTACACTTCTTCCCATGTAAGGTTTCAAACGGAGCCATGCCAATACTAGAGTGGAAACTATTTTTGTAAGCAAACACTATCAACAGTAAGTGATCATCCCAACTTCCCTTAAAGTCAAGTGCACAAGCTCTCAACATATCCTCTAAGGTCTGGATGGTTCGCTCAGCCTGACCATCGGTTTGTGGATGAAAAGCAGAACTCAAAAGTACTTGGGTACCAAGACCCTTCTGAAAAGATTTCCAAACTTGTGAAGTGTACTGAGTACCCCTATCCAAAATGATAGACAAGGGAACTCCATGCAGTCTGACTAGCTCTCGGATATACAATCTAGCATAATCCTCAGCAGTATATGAAGTATGAATAGGCAAGAAATGAGCAGACTTAGTCAACCTATCAACCACAACCCAAATAGAATTATGATAGCGTCAGGAAGGAGGTAAACCAATCACAAAGTCTATATTTATCTCTTCCCACTTCTAGGTGGGAATACTAAACTCTTGCATGACCACCAGGTCTTTGGTGTTCAAACTTAACCTGTTGGCATATTGCACACTTAGCTACAAATGCTGCTATATCTTTCTTCATGCCACTCCACTAATAGATTTCTCACAAGTCTCGGTATATCTTGGTGGCACCAGGATGAATAGAATATCGCGCCCTATTCGCTTCAGCCATAATTCTCTGTCTCAGATCATAAACATTCGGGACACACGATCTACCCTGCAATCTTAACACACCATCTCCCCTTTAGGAGAAAACCTCTAGTTTTTTGTCCTTGACTGACTCTTTTAGTCTGACCAAACTAGCATCTAAGTATTGCTTTTCCTTCACTTTTGAAACCAAGGAGGATTCGGAACTACTCTAAACCCCTATACTACCTTCAGCAGAGTCAAACAACCTAACCCCCAATCTAGCCAAATGATGTACATCACGAGCCAACTCTTTCTTACCTTTTACCACATGCAAAATACTACCCATGGACACTCTACTTAGGGCATCCGCCACAACATTGGCCTTGCTCGGATGGTACAACACACTCATATCATAGTCCTTTAATAATTCTAACCATCGTCTCTGCCTAAGATTCAATTCTCTCTGGGTAAACACATACTGCAGACTCTTATGATTAGTGAAAACATCAACATGTACACCATACAAATAGTGTCTCCAGATTTTCAAAGCAAACACAATAGCAGCCAACTCAAGGTCATGGGTGGGGTAATTTTTCTCATAGGGTTTCAACTGTCTAGAAGCATAAGCTATCACCTTACGCTTCTGCATTAATACACAACCCAACCCAACTCTCGAAGCATCACAGTACACCACAAAATAGTCAACACCATCAGGCAAAGTCAAAATAGGGGTTGAATTGAGTTGAGTCTTCAACTCCTGAAAACTCTTCTCACAAGATTCGGACCATAAGAACTTTACTTTCTTTTGGGTCAACCGAGTCATAGGAGATGCTATAGAGGAGAAACCCTAAAAAAAAATGACGGTAATAGCCAGCTAAACCCAAGAAACTTTAGATATCAGTTGGAGAAATAGGTCTAGGACAATTTCTAACAGCTTTGGTCTTTTGGGGATTAACTCTAATACCCTTGGAAGAAATGATATGACCTAGAAAAGCAACTGACCTTAGCCAAAACTCACACTTACTGAACTTGGCAAACAACTTGTGATCTCTAAGCGTTTGCAAGACAGTTCGGAGATGATCAGAATGTTCATCCTCACTACGGGAGTATACCAGTATATCATCGATGAACACTATGATAAACATATCCAAATATGATCTGAACACTCGATTCATAAGGTCCATGAAAGCTGTTGGGGCATTAGTTAACCCGAAAGACATAACAAGAAACTCAAAATAGCCATAATGAGTTCGGAAAGTGGTTTTTAGGATGTCATACTCCTTAACTTTGAGTTGATGATAGCCGAAACGAAGGTCTATCTTTGAGAAATAACTTGCACCTTGCAATTGGTCAAACAAATCCTCTATTCTCGGAAGGGGGTACTTATTTTTGGCGGTGACTTTATTCAATTGGCGGTAATTAATGACATATGCAAAAATCCATCTTTCTTTCTCACAAATAACATAGGAGCACCCCAAGGAGAAACACTAGGCCTTATGAAACCCTTATATAGTAGATCTTTGAGTTGCTCTTTCAATTCCTTAAGTTCTACAGGGGCCATACGGTAGGAGAAATAAAAATAGACTGAGTATCAGAAAGAAAATCAATTTTGAACTCTATCCTCTATCAGGAGGTATCCCTGGGAGATTATCCGAAAAGACATAAGAAAACTCATTAACGACATTAACAGACTGGAGAGTTGGAGTCTCAGACTTAGTGTGTTTGACTCTAACCAAATGGTAAATACATCCCTTAGAAATAAACTTTCTAGCTTTAAGGTAAGAGATAAAATGACTCTTGGGTAACACCGAATTCCCAGACCACTCAAACACAGATGCACCCAGAAACTAAAACTTGACCACTTGGGTCTGACAATCAATAGAGGCATAAGAAGAATACAACCAGTCCATACCCAGAATCACATCAAAATCTACCATGTCTAACTCAATCAGATTAGCTAACAAGACTCTATGAAGAACGGTAACAGGACACTTTTTATACACTTTCTGGGCAACAATCGAATCACCCACTGGGGTAGAAACTAGGATAGGCTCAGGAATAATCTCAGGACTCATTTCAAAATTCACAGCAATCAAAGGTGTAACATATGAGAAACGGGATCCAGGATCCAACAAAGCATACATATCAAACTGAAATATACGAAGCATACCAGTACCAACATCGGGAGAGTCCTCTTATTCCTAGCAAGACGGTAAAGCATAGAATCTATTCTGGCGCTGCCCGCCAGCATTACTAGAAGAGGCACCCTGAGTTGGGTCTGGGCGAGTCGCTGGAACTAGAGCACTAACAGTCTAAGTCTGGGTTTAAGAGAAATAGTCACGACGCCCTTGTCCATCCTGTGGATAATCTCTAACTCTGTGACCCATGTCACCATACTAGAAACAACCCCTCTTCTCACCCCAAAACTCACCCGAATGAGCCCTACCACACTTAGGACACAAGGGACGATTTGGCTTACTGCCAATATTGTACTGGGACCTGGATGCATATGAACTGCTACCTTACTCCTTCCTACCTCTAGGCACGGGAGCACTAGCAGATGACGGTGCTGGCATAGATGAATAATCCTAATACTGAGGGCGACTTCCTCCCAGCGATCTAGTCTGACCCTGTTCGTGCTGCTCGAACCTAGCTCTCTTATTCCCTCCCATCCTGGAACTCTTACTAAGTTATAGGGATAACTCCCTCACCTCTACCTTTTTCTCCAAGAAACAACCCAGTCATAAGCAAGGTCTTTCAACCTATACGTAGCCAACTCCACACTATGTTCCTCAGATACATGTATCACCTGAGTAATCTTCCGCACCTCCTCTAAATACAACCGTGGATCCTCATCAGACTTGGACCCATAGAATTCCAGCAGATTCATCCGCATGAAGTCACGGATCCTGGTAGTAGCTGAATCACCTCCCTGTTGCTGTGGAGCCGGGGCCAGGTTGACCTAAACATTTACAGTAATAGCTTGGGCCAGCGCCTAAAAGGCTGCCCAAAATTCAGCATGAGATATATTTTTATGCAATGGGTCACCGGGTTGAGGTTGCTGACCATCATTATTTTTTCTCGCTCGACGTGGAGGCATATTTCTGAAAGAGGAGAGCACGAATACATAGAAGAGAGAGACACTTTAAGCATGATAGACTTCTGAAAGAAAGAATAACATTTTTTTCTAAAATGTCTTGTAGCCTCTTGCTCATAGATGTAGCATGCTAAACACCGATGATCAAGACTCTACTTAACATGGCTTGTCAGACTCCCTAGGACACCTTAAAACTTTAGGCTCTGATACCAAGTTTGTAACGCCTCAGAAAATGGGTCCCGAAGCATCACACGGTGCTTGAGGCTATGAGTAGCCCCAAGCTAACCCTTTGAGCCATTTTAATTCAGTTCAACACAAATCAATGAGGTTTCCATAAATAACCCTTAAATATGAACAGAGTAATCATCATCCAAGAATAAAAGAATTTCAGAAAGATAAGAAAATACAACTTATTAGTCAACTCCCGACATCTATAGTAGTCTGACAATAATCTAAGAAAATTAATAAAACCAGTGAGCCATTGAGACATGCCCCAACTGACTCATACTCAGTTATAAAATGTAAACAATTCCATGAAACCAACATCAGACATCACGTCCTCGAAACATGAGGACTCACCACAATAGAGGATGTAGAATAGCATACCCAAAGAATCACTATTGAACCTAGAACTGAGCACCTGAACCTACATTTCGATAAAATACAGCCCACATCCGAAGATATGGGTCAGTACCATGGAAAGGAACCGAGTATATGGTGGTGTATGTAGTTGTATAAATATCATCATCAATAATATTTATAAGAAATATACAAGATGTATGAAAGACTCACATAGCCTGAAGAAAATCATCATAATCATGAGAGGATGAAATAAGTACAATAACACATGTGAGTCATCATATAATTTATAAATCACTTTCAGTTCATCAAGAATATCAATTCTCATAATGTAAATATCATTTAAATCTTTCGAAAGAATAACTTTAACAATTCCACTTTCAAATCACTTCACCATTCACCAT